>NC_048316.1:18203673-18285651 GCF_013100865.1 Trachemys scripta elegans
CTGCTCCCCGCATCCCTCCTCTCCTCCGCCCCTTCCCCATCACCCACTGCTCCCCGCATCCCTCCTCGCCTCCACCCACTGCTCCCCGCATCCCTCCTCTCCTCCGCCCCTTCCCCATCACCCACTGCTCCCCGCATCCCTCCTCTCCTCCCCCGCACATCCCCATCACCCGCTGCTCCCTGCATCCCTCCTCTCCATCCCCCACCACCCGCTGCTCCCCACATCCCTCCTCTCCTCCCCATCCCCCACCACCCGCTGCTCCCCGCATCCCTCCCCCACCACCCGCTGCTCCCCGCATCCCTCCTCTCCTCCGCCCCTTCCCCATCACCCACTGCTCCCCGCATCCCTCCTCGCCTCCACCCACTGCTCCCCGCATCCCTCCTCTCCTCCGCCCCTTCCCCATCACCCACTGCTCCCCGCATCCCTCCTCTCCTCCCCCGCACATCCCCATCACCCACTGCTCCCCGCATCCCTCCCCTCCCTCAGTCCCCTTCTCTGCACATCCCCCACCTCCCTGCATCCCTCCTCTCCTCCACGCCTCCCCCGCACATCCCCAATCTGCGGCAGCCAGAGAAGGAGGCAACTTTCTCCAGCTCCAGGGCTGCCAGGGAGAGACCCCCTCCTTCCCAGCCCCAGCTCAGGGGCTGCTGTGGCAGGGGAGAGACCCCCCTCCTTCCCAGCCCCAGCTCAGGGGCTGCTGTGGTGGGGGAGAGAGGGCACATCCATCACATTAGAAAGGTCAGACTACTGCTATTAAAATATGCCGTGTGTGCTTTTATTTGTAGAACCAAAAAAACGTTGATTATTATTAAGGTTTCTTTTTCTATAGCACCTTTATCCAAAGCACTTTACAAAAGTTAGCTAACGGTACAAACCACATTTGGAGAGATCATTAAATGGTCCACCGACACCCTCAGCAATAGTCAAGTGGTCCGCGAAAAAAAAAAAAAAAAAGTTTGAGAACCACTGGACTAGCAGTCGCTTGATGGGAGCTAACCGAGTGTAACTAGCAGTGTAGCAGCAGTAGCATAGGCAGCAGTGGAGGCACGGATTAGTTGTGCTGAGTACGAACACTCCTGAAACCAGTGGGTATTTTCTCCGAATATGATGGCTAACACAATCCTTGCATGTATAGACCCGGGAATGCTGAGGAGGAGGTGGTGTTACCTCGGTTACAGCAATGAGACCATTACCGGATCCTGTGTGCAATTCTGGCATCTACACTTCAAAGAGGATGTTGATAAATTGGAAGGCGATCAGAAGAATCTCAGTCTATTTAGTTTCTCCAAGATGAGGTTAAGTGGTAACTTGATCATGGTCTGAAGGTACCTACCTGGGGAGAAGATTTCTGCTAGCAGAGGGTTCTTTACTTTACCACCCGAAGGCACGAGATCCAACGGCTGGGATCTGAAGCTGGACAGATTCAGATGAGAAATAAAGTACATTTTAGCTGTGAAGGAAATTAACCACTGGAAGAACTTACCAAGGGATGTGATGGATCCTCCATCATTTAAACTCTTTAAACCAAAAGTGGGTTCTAGAAGTTCTGGGCTGGATGCAGGTAGAACTGGTAACATTCTCTGGCCCGTGCTATGCAGGAGTTCAGATTAAATGATCATAATGGTCCCTTCTGGCCTTTAAGTCTATGATCTCTCCTCTTTTATAGATGAATTTTGTTATTATGAAAGTGTCCTGCCAGCTTTAGGACAGAGGGAAAAACCCCCAACAAATGCCAACATTTACTATTTGCAATGATCAATACCCCCACAACACAGCTTTCAAGATCTAAGGATCCTACACAACATGTGCTGTACCACATCTAGTGCACCAAATGCCCCAATAACAATTATGTGGGTGAAACCAGACAATCACTATGCACTTGAATGAACTCACAAGGAAACATGATGGAAGACAAAAAACACCCTGTCATCGGTGGGTGAACACTTTTCGCAATGCAATCGCTCCATATCTGACCTCTCCGTCCCCGTCCTCAAAGGAAACCTCCACAACACCTTCAAAAGATGAGCCTGGGAGCCTAAATTCATTACTCTGCTAGACACCAAAAATCAAGGACTGAACAGAGACACTGGATTTATGACTTATTACAACAATCTGTAGCCCACTAGTCCCCTCTTTTTGTCCTATGACTGCAAGGGTGTTAATGGGCCACTCTACCTTGAATGGTCCCTTACAATATGTGCTAACTGCGTGCGCTAAACAATCTGTCTCACCTTGTTTTTAGCAGTGACATGGGAGTGCCTTTCCCAGCCCCGAGGAGCTCGCTGTGGCTGGAAAGCTCATCTCTCTCACCCAACAGAAGATATTTCCTCACCCACCTTCTCGCTAACATTTACTAATTAGGAACCTGGGAACTGTCAGACTGGATCATACTTCCAGTCCATTTAACCCAGTATCCTGTCTGCCTGTGGACACAGCACCAATGCTTTAGGGGAAGGTGTAAGAACTTCCTAGGAGGCAGATTTCGGACAATCTGCCCCCCATGACAGGTTTCAGAGTAGCAGCCGTGTTAGTCTGTATCCGCAAAAAGAAGAACAGGAGTACTTGTGGCACCTTAGAGACTAACAAATTTATTAGAGCATAAGCTTTCGTGGACTACAGCCCACTTCTTCGGATGCATATAGAATGGAACATATATTGAGGAGATATATATACACACATACAGAGAGCATAAACAGGTGGGAGTTGTCTTACTTAATTGGCCTCTCAGAGTTGGTAAGAGAAAAAAAACTTTTGAAGTGATAATCAAGATAGCCCAGTACAGACAGTTTGATAAGAAGTGTGAGCATACTTACAAGGGGAGATAGATTCAATGTTTGTAATGGCTCAGCCATTCCCAGTCCTTATTCAAACCGGAGTCGATTGTGTCTAGTTTGCATATCAATTCCAGCTCTGCAGTCTCTCGTTGGAGTCTGTTTTTGAAGTTTTTCTGTTGTAATATAGCCACCCGCAGGTCTGTCACTGAATGGCCAGACAGGTTCTCCCACTGGTTTTTGAGTATTTTGATTCCTGATGTCAGATTTATGTCCATTAATTCTTTTGCATAGAGACTGTCCGGTTTGGCCAATGTACATGGCCGAGGGGCATTGCTGGCACATGATGGCATATATCACATTGGTAGATGTGCAGGTGAACGAGTCCCTGATGGTATGGCTGATGTGATTAGGTCCTATGATGATGTCACTTGAATAGATATGTGGACAGAGTTGGCATCAGGCTTTGTTACAAGGATAGGTTCCTGGGTTAGTGGTTTTATTCAGTGATGTGTGGTTGCTGGTGAGTATTTGCTTTAGGTTGGGGGGTTGTCTGTAAGCGAGGACAGGTCTGTCTCCCAAGATCTGTGAGAGTAAAGGATCATCTTTCAGGATAGGTTGTAGATCTCTGATGATGCGCTGGAGAGGTTTTAGTTGGGGGCTGAAGGTGACAGCTAGTGGTGTTCTGTTATTTTCTTTGTTGGGCCTGTCTTGTAGGAGGTGACTTCTGGGTACTCGTCTGGCTCTGTCAATCTGTTTTTTCACTTCAGCAGGTGGGTATTGTAGTTTTAAGAATGCTTGATAGAGATCTTGTAGGTGCTTGTCTCTATCCGAGGGATTGGAGCAAATGCGGTTATATCTTAGAGCTTGGCTGTAGACAATGGATCGTGTGGTGTGTCCTGGATGGAAGCTGGAGGCATGTAGGTAAGTGTAGCAGTCAGTAGGTTTCCGGTATAGAGTGGTATTTATGTGACCATCGCTTATTAGCACAGTAGTGTCCAGGAAATGGACCGCTTGTGTGGATTGATCTAGGCTGAGGTTGATGGTGGGATGGAAATTATTGAAATCATGGTGAAATTCCTCAAGGACTTCTTTTCCATGGGTCCAGATGATGAAGATGTCATCAATGTAGCGCAAGTAGAGTAGGGGCGTTAGGGGACAAGAGCTAAGGAAGCGTTGTTCTAAGTCAGCCATAAAAATGTTGGCATATTGTGGGGCCATGCGGGTACCCATAGCAGTGCCGCTGACTTGAAGGTATAAATTGTCCCCAAATATGAAATAGTTGTGGGTGAGGACAAAATCACAAAGTTCAGCCACCAGGTTAGCTGTGGCATTATCAGGGATTCTGTTCCTGATAGCTTGTAGTCCATCTTTGTGTGGAATATTGGTGTAGAGGGCTTCTACGTCCATAGTGGCCAGGATGGTGTTTTCTGGAAGATCACCGATGGATTGTAGTTTCCTCAGGAAGTCAGTGGTGTCTCGAAGATAGCTGGGAGTGCTGGTAGCGTAGGGTCTGAGGAGAGAGTCTACATAACCAGACAAGCCTGATGTTAGGGTGCCAATGCCTGAGATGATGGGGCGTCCAGGATATCCAGGTTTATGGATCTTGGGTAGACACTTTAACCTGTCTGGTCATTCAGTGACAGACCTGCGGGTGGCTATATTACAACAGAAGAACTTCAAAAACAGACTCCAACGAGAGACTGCTGAGCTGGAATTGATATGCAAACTAGACACAATCAACTCCGGTTTGAATAAGGACTGGGAACGGCTGAGCCATTACAAACATTGAATCTATCTCCCCTTGTAAGTATGCTCACACTTCTTATCAAACTGTCTGTACTGGGCTATCTTGATCATCACTTAAAAAGTTTTTTTTCCTCTTAATTAATTGGCCTCTCAGGCCTTGTCTACACTACGAGAGTAGTTCGATTTTACTTAAATCGAATATTTGGAATCGATATTGCAAAGTCGAACGTGTGTGTCCACACTAAGGACAGTAATTCGACTTTGTGAGTCCACACTAACGGGGAAAGCGTCGACATTGGAAGCGGTGCACTGAGGGCAGCTATCCCACAGTTCCCGGAGTCCCCGCCGCCCATTGGAATTCTGGGTGGAGCCGCAAATGCCTTCTGGGTAAAAAAAAAAGGGGCCAGGGTGCTTTTGGGTAACTGTCGTCATCCGTCCATCACTCCCGCCCTCCCTCCCTCCCTGAAAGCGCCGGCGGGAAATCATTTCGCGCACTTTTCAAGTCATTGACAGCGCGGACGCCACAGCACTGTGAGCATGGAGCCCACTGCAACCATCGCTGCAGTTGTGGCCGCTCTCAACGCCTCGCAGCTTATCATACAGGTTGCCCTGAGGCAGATGCAGAAAAGTCAGGCGAGGAGGCTACGTCAACGCGGTGATGACCTGAAGTCTGAGAGTAGCACAGACCTCTCAGAAAGCAGGGGACCCAGCGCCGAGGACATCACGGTGGCAATGGGTCATGTTGATGCTGTGAAACGGCGATTCTGGGCACGGGAAACAAGCACTGAGTGGTGGGACCGCATAGTGCTGCAGGTCTGGGATGAATCACAGTGGCTGCGAAACTTCCGCATGCGGAAGGGAACTTTCCTTGAACTTTGTGAGTTGCTGTCCCCTGCCCTGAAGCGCAATGACACCCGGATGCGACCAGCCCTGACTGTCCAGAAGCGAGTGGCCATAGCCCTCTGGAAGCTTGCAACGCCTGACTGCTACCGGTCAGTCGCGAGCCAGTTTGGGGTGGGCAAATCTACCGTGGGGGTTGTTGTGATGCAAGTAGCCAAGGCAATCGTTGATGTACTGCTGCCAAAGGTAGTGACCCTGGGAAACTTGGAGGCGATCATAGATGGCTTCGCAGCGATGGGATTCCCAAACTGCGGTGGGGCCATAGATGGAACTCACATCCCTATCCTGGCACCGGACCACCAGGCCAGCCAGTACATTAACAGAAAGGGCTACTTTTCCATGGTGCTGCAAGCACTGGTGGACCACAGGGGACGTTTTACCAACATCAATGTCGGATGGCCGGGCAAGGTTCATGACGCTCGTGTTTTCAGGAACTCTGGTCTGTTTAGACGGCTGCAGCAAGGTATTTACTTCCCGGACCACAAAATAACTGTTGGGGATGTGGAGATGCCTATAGTCATCCTCGGGGACCCAGCCTACCCGCTAATGCCCTGGCTCATGAAGCCCTATACAGGTGCCCTGGACACTGAAAAAGAACTCTTCAACTACCGGCTGAGCAAGTGCAGAATGGTGGTGGAGTGTGCTTTTGGACGTCTCAAGGGGAGATGGAGAAGCTTGCTGACTCGCTGTGATCTCAGCGAAACCAATATCCCCATTGTTATAGCAGCTTTCTGTGTGCTCCACAATCTCTGTGAGAGCAAGGGGGAGACCTTTATGGCGGGGTGGGAGGTTGAGGAAATTAGCCTGGCTGCTGATTACTCACAGCCAGACAGCCGGGCGATTAGAAGAGACCAGCGGGAAGCGCTGTGCATCCGGGAGGCTTTGAAAGCAAAGTTCCTGAGTGAGCAGGGTAACCTGTGACTTTCTAATTTTGTGTACAGAGAAGCCTTCACCCCACTTCCAACACACGTTTCAAAATAAAAATAGTTCTACTTTGTTAAAGCACACCGTTTTCTTTAATACTGTTTTCGCGGGAATTTTTTAAAACTGGGACGCAGACTGTGGTGCGGAGCGGGTGTAGTGTAGTCGCGCGAATGCAGCTTCTAAACTCAAGGACTGACAGGCTCCGCTGCGGTGGGATGGTTCTTTCAACGGAGCCTGTCACCCCTCCTGATACGGACTGTGTGTATGGGGGGTCTATGTGAGTTTGTGGCAGGGGTGGGACGGTTACAGATCCCCTGCTGTGTGGCTCTGTGATCCTGCCTAAGGACCGCCGCTTAAGATCTCTAACTGCCCTCCCCTGACACAAAGTCACAGAGCAACCCACCCCCCACCCCATAACATGAAAAGAACCTCCCAGACTAACCAGGGTAAGTAGTCACTGCATCACTGCACTATGTATGTGCCCTGCTGCTGTGCCTGCCCCCGACTATGTACCCTGCCAAAGGTGACTGTCCTGTCCAATTACCAACCCCCTTTCCCCCCCTCCTCCAAAAGAACATGATGGAAACAGTAGTTAACAGAAACATATTTTTTATTATCAACTACACATGGGACTGGGAAGTGAAACTTGGACGGGGGCTTGTGTCAGGCGGGAAGGAAAGAACTTGTCAAACTTTGGGGAATGAGAGCCTTCTGCTGCTCGAGCTCTCTGCAGGGGTGGAGTGAGAGTTAGCAGGGACTCTGCCGCCTCTCCTTCTGTGCACTTTGGGTGAAGGGAGTATGGGACTTGGTGGCGGGGGAGGGCGGTTAGAGATGGACTGCAGCGGGGCTCTGTCCTCCTGCCTCCGTTCCTGCAGAACATCCACAAGGCGCCGGAGCGTGTCCGTTTGCTCCCTCAGTAGTCCAAGCAGGGTTTGAGTCGCCTGCTGGTCTTCCTGACGCCACCTCTCCTCCCGATCCATGTTGGCTTGGTGCATTTGGGACAAGTTCTCCCGCCACTGGGTCTGCTGTGCTGCCTGGGCTCGGGAGCAGGCTATAAGCTCTGAGAACATGTCCTCCCGTGTCCTCTTCTTCTTATGCCTAATCCTCCCTAGCCTCTGGGAGTGTGATGACAGGCTAGGTTGTGAGACAGTCGCAGATGGGGCTGTGGGAATGGGAAAAAGGGAGTGAATTCCTCAGAAAGATAAATGTAGTTGTGAACAAAGAACATAGTCTTTCTCTGTGAACAGGACCATGCACAGCACCTATCACATGCGCACTCAGCACAAGGTCGAATTCTCGGCCTTCGCATTCAGTGTCTGGGGTTTTGCAGAGCACTTTTGAGAACCCTGTCAGGACAACGGAATTGCTCTTGCACGCAGACATGGTAAGCCGTAGATTCGTGGCAGCTTAAAACTTTAATATTAGCAATGGCCTCATTTCACATTGAAATCAATGTCGGTCCCTGCTGCCAGCAATCCGGCAAGCAGGAAGTCTGCTCCTGTCCCACACCCTCGCGGCTGTCCCCGGGAACGATCCCTTTCGGCTGACCCTCTCCCGCCTCCACCGCGTGGCTGCAAACCAGCGGTTACAGTTCTGTAAAGGAACGGTAAAGCAGTCCCAACACTAACATTCCCCTACCTCATTCAAAGCAGGTCATCATGAGCGACATCACCCTCATGAGGATCTCTGAGAGCGACAGACAGAGAATGCTCCGGGAAAGCCTTCAAAGACCAGGGCCGTATGCCGCCATGCTGTGCCAAGCAATGATTCCAGAGTACTTGCTAGTCTCGTGGCGCGGCAACGTGTCCTACTACGGAGGACCCAATAAGGCCGCTCTCCCCAAGAACCTAATGCAGCGGATTTCAAATTACCTGCAGGAGAGCTTCCTTGAGATGTCCCAGGAGGATTTCTGCTCCATCCCCGGACATATAGACCGCATCTTACTGTAGCTGCAGTAGCAGGGACTAAACAGTAGAGCGGCTTGGGCAGGACAATCATGCAAAACCGGACATTGCTAGATTTTTTTCAAATAGTTGCACTGCCCATGACTGAACCGTTAAGTTAATCAAACTAATCATGAGAAACCCATTTTTTAAATTGTTAATAATCATGTTCTGTTACAAATAAATGTTTAGATGTTTACAACACTTACTGGATGATCCTTCACCAGATTCTGTGTCCGGGGTAACGGCTGGGGAGGGTTGGTAGGGGATCTCTGTAAGGGTGATGAAGAGATCCTGGCTGTCGGGGAAATCAGCGTTGTGAGCGCTGTCGACTGCCTCGTCCTCCTCATCTCCTTCCTCATCTTCCCCGTCCGCTAACATGTCCGAGGATCCGGCCGTGGACACTATCCCATCCTCAGAGTCCACAGTCAGTGGTGGGGTAGTGGTGGCGGCCGCACCGAGGATGGAATGCAGTGCCTCGTAGAAACGGGATGTCTGGGGATGGGATCCGGAGCGTCCGTTTGCCTCTTTGGTCTTCTGGTAGCCTTGCCTCAGCTCCTTGATTTTCACGCGGCACTGCGTTACATCCCGGCTGTATCCTCTCTCTGCCATGTCTTTAGAGATCTTCTCATAGATCTTTGCATTCCGTCTTTTGGATCGCAGCTCGGAAAGCACGGACTCATCGCCCCACACAGCGATGAGATCCAAGACTTCCCGATCAGTCCATGCTGGGGCCCTCTTTCTATTCTGAGATTGCACTGCCATCAGTGCTGGAGAGCTCTGCATCGTTGCCAGTGCTGCTGAGCTCGCCACGATGTCCAGACAGGAAATGAGATTCAAACTGGCCAGACAGGAAAAGGAATTCAAATTCAAATTTTCCCGGGGCTTTTCCTGTGTGGCAGTTCAGAACATCCGAGCTCTTACTGCTGTCCAGAGCGTCAACAGAGTGGTGCACTGTGGGATAGCTCCTGGAGCTATTAGCGTCGATTTCCATCCACACCTAGCCTAATTCGACATGGCCATGTCGAATTTAGCGCTACTCCCCTCGTCGGGGAGGAGTACAGAAGTCGAATTAAAGAGACCTCTATGTCGAACTAAATACCTTCGCGGTGTGGACGGGTGCAGGGTTAATTCGATGTAACGGCGCTAACTTCGACATAAACGCCTAGTGTAGACCAGGCCTCAGAGTTGGTAAGACAACTCCCACCTGTTTATGCTCTCTGTATGTGTGTATATATATCTCCTCAATATACGTTCCATTCTATATGCATCCGAAGAAGTGGGCTGTAGTCCACGAAAGCTTATGCTTATAAGCTTATAAATTTGTTAGTCTAAGGTGCCACAAGTACTCCTGTTCTTTTTGCCCCCCATGAAGGTCTCATTCTAATCCATCTTTCATCCAGACCACATCACACGATCCATTGTCTACAGCCAAGCCCTAAAATAGAAACGCATTTGCTCCAATCCCTCAGACAGAGACAAATACCTACAGGATCTCTATCAAGCATTCTTAAAACTACAATATCCACCTGGGGAAGTGAAGAAACAGATTGACAGAGCCAGAAGGGTACCCAGAAGTCACCTACTACAGGACAGACCCGACAAACAAAGTAACAGAACGCCACTAGCCGTCACCTACAGCCCCCAACTAGAACCTCTCCAGAGCATCATCAAGGATCTACAACCTATCCTGAAGGACGATCCCTCACTCTCACAGACCTTGGGAGACAGGCCAGTCCCCCAACCTGAAACAAATACTTACCAGCAACTACACACCCACAACAGAAACACTAACCCAGGAACCAATCCCTGCAACAAACCCCGTTGTCAACTGTGTCCACATATCTATTCAAGGGCCACCATCTTAGGACCTAACCACATCAGTCACACCATCAGGGCTTGTTTACCTGCACATCTACCAATGTGATATATGCCATCATGTGCCAGCCATGCCCCTCGGCCATGTACATTGGCCAAACCGGACAGTCTCTACGCAAAAGCATAAATGGGCACAAATCAGACATCAAGAACTGTAACATTCAAAAACCAGTAGGAGAGCACTTCAATCTCCTGGACACTCAATAACAGACTTAAAAGTGGCCATTCTTTAACAAAAAAAACTTCAAAAACAGACTTCAATGAGAAACTGCAGAGCTGGAATTATTTGCAAACTTGACACCATCAAATTAGGCCTGAATAAAGACTGGGAGTGGCTGGGTCACTACAAAAAAGTAATTTTCCTTCTGTTGATATTCACCCCTTCTTGTCAACTGTTGGGAACAGGCCACATCCACCGATTGAATTGGCCTTGTTAGCACTGACCCCCCTACTTGATAAGGCAACTCCCATCTTTTCATGTGCTGTGTACTTTTGACTCCATGCATCTGATGCAGTGGATTCTAGCCCACGAAAACTTATGCCCACATAAATTGGTTAGGCTCTAAGGTGCCACAAGGACTCCTTGCTGTTTTTGCTAATCCTAACTAGTTAGAGATTGGTTTAACACTGAAGCATGCACTCTAATAGCTTTGCATATTCATGTTAATCCACATAAATGACCAGTCCCTCTTGCAAAGATTTTGGCCTCCTGGGTTTGTGTAACTATGAACCCCCTAGTGTCATTAGGTGTTGTATGAAAAAGGGTTTTCTTGCATCCGCTTTGAATGCAAACGTCTGTCTCTCATTGAAAGTGCCTATCTATAAGAAGGCTGTATGTGGATTGGATATTTTCATATCTATGTGATACGTGTGCGCGTGTTGGAATAACTCCAGAAAAGAGGATATACAAAGGCAGATGGAGAGTATCCCAACTAATCAAAGTAGTTGAAAGCAAATAGGATGAAGCACAGGCAAATATTATAACACAATGAAGCATTGTGCTCAGGGCACGTTAATCCTCGGTTTCCGCCCCCATTAGTGCAGGAATAGGTGCTCCTCCGTTTGTTTAGAATGCGGTTTAATGTTTGCTGAGTGAGTAGTGCCAGTTCCTGTTGCCATGCAAATCAGTGACCTCATTAGGAGTCCAGCAGAGCCCTAATCACAGCTCTTTCACCTCAAACACATTCAGCTTCTACCCGTCTGGCGCCAGCAATTGCTGACTTCTATAAACCGTTTTCCAGGACAGGCTGGACTGGGCTTTTGCCACCTTTCAGCTGCTTTGGACATGGAGCTCCGCGCCTGGGATGTTCATTAGCATAATTCCCACATTGTCTGGCTCTGATGCACATACCCGGAGGGGCTGGGCCCTGATTAGTGCTATGTCTATACTGCAACTAGATACCTGCAGCCGGCCTGTGCCAGCCGACTCGGGTTCACAGACCTCAGGGTAAGGGGCTGTTTAACTCCAGTGTAGATGGTCGGGCTTGGGCTGCAGCCTGAGCTCTGGGACCCTCCCACCTCACAGGGTCCTAGAGCCTGGGTGCCAGCCTGAGCCCAAATGCCAACACTGCAGTTAAACAGCCCCTTAGTCGACCTCCATGAACCCTAGTCAGCTGGCACGGGCCAGCGATGGGTTTTTAATTGCAATGTAGACATACCCTTAGTTAGGCCCCACACTGTGAAATAAACATACCCTGGAAGGCTGCATACTTCCGGAGCCCTGAATACCCCCCACCCCTTAGAATCATAGAATATCAGGGTTGGAAGGGACCTCAGGAGGTATCTAGTCCAACCCCCTGCTCAAAGCAGGACCCAATCCCAACTAAATCATCCCAGCCAGGACTTTGTCAAGCCTGACCTTAAAAACCTCTAAGGAAGGAGATTCCACCACCTACCTAGGGAACCCATTCCAGTGCTTCACCACCCTCCTAGTGAAAAAGTTTTTCCTAATATCCAACCTAAACCTCCCCCACTGCAACTTGAGACCATTACTCCTTGTTCTGTCATCTGCCACCACTGAGAACAGCCGAGCTCCATCCTCTTTGGAACCCCCCTTCAGGTAGTTGAAGGCTGCTATCAAATCCCCCCTCATTCTTCTCTTCTGCAGACTGGGATTGTTTAGTTCCCTCAGCCTCTCCTCATAAGTCATGTGCTCCAGACCCCTAATCATTTTTGTTGCCCTCCATTGGACTCTTTCCAATTTGTCCACATCCTTCTTGTAGTGTGGGGCCCAAAACTGGACACAGTACTCCAGGTGAGGCCTCACCAGTGTCGAATAGAGGGGAATGATCACATCCCTTGATCTGCTGGCAATGCCCCTACTTATACAGCCCAAAATACCGTTAGCCTTCTTGGCAACAAGGGCACACTGTTGACTCATATCCAGCTTCTTGTCCACTGTAACCCCTAGGTCCTTTCCTGCAGAACTGCTGCCTAGCCACTCGGTCCCTAGTCTGTAACAGTGAACGGGATTCTTCTGTCCTAAGTGCAGGACTCTGACAGGACCGACCCTGGCTATGGGGCTGGGTGTGGTATGAAAGCCTAGAGAGCAGAACATGGCACAGACTCTGTTGGACACCCATGTTCATTATGCTCCTAACAGGCTCAAGTGGTTGCATCAGGGCAATGGCAGATGCTTGTTCTTTCATCAAGGGGCAAACGGTGCCTCTTCCACTAGCTCCGCATGCCTGAGGATTAATCACCTGAAGCCCACAGTGCAGCTGCAGGGAATGTTGTTTGATCATGTCACTACATCACCTCAAACCTTTGCTTCAGCTTCCCATGCCAGTTCAAGAACTTGTTGCTCACAGACCCGTACTGTTTCCATTTGTTGCTGCAGAGGTCTAGTTTACCCAGAGTATGATCCTGGAGGCGAGAAAATGAAAGGCGCTGGGGGCCCAGAAAACAGCTTCAAAAGGTGGAGCCTCTAGCCGTGAGATGCAGGTGTGGTGCTCAAGGGGAGGAATCTGTGACTCTCTATAGAACCTGTAATGTTTTAAAGCACAAAAACTCATAAGAAGGGATTCTGGGGAAGGAAGGAGGGAAGGGAGCAGCGATTTTCTCTTTGTCTAATATGGGCTGCGGAAGGGATTAGGATCTCTCTGTATTCATATTTATTTCAATAAAAACTTCAAAACAAACCCCCCCAAATTACAGTCACGATAAGGACAAATCACAGGTACAAAAAGAAACCATCTAAACCCTCTGCACTCCAGACTGTCCTGCAAACTAGAGGGGGTGTGTGTGTGTGTGTGTCACACACACACTTTTTTCGGGTCATTTCATTGCATTCCCAACCTTGCACAGCAGGTGGCACTCTCACTGCCTACATTTCAGGTGAGTCATTCTCTGCAGAGGGCTGGGCAGGGATTTGCACTAACAAGAAAGGTTTCTTCACTCCTGGTCTCTACCCCAACCAATAGCATCACTCAGCTTCCCCAGCACTGGAAGGTGACATTTTTCTCTTATTACGCCAAACATGGTGTCAGCAGTTACCATGAAAAGAGAAACTGAGAATATTGGGGAACTCCCCCAAAAAAACCCACTCCCACCCAGTGCTTAATTTGGGCCCTGGCACCTCTAGGCTTGGCAGTTCATAGACCCGGCATGTCAGTTATGAAAGTAAAAAAATTGCTTGAGCCCCGACCAGAGCCGCCCCTTGGGTACGGCGAATCGGGGCAAAAGCTCTGGGCCCTGTGCTTTGGGAGGCCCTACGGGAGTGGGGAGTCGGAGTCGGTCCCGGAAGTGATGGATTTGTCTTTTCCGCCCCAGCCCCGCACCCGCTTTGGGATGGCCCCAACCCCAACACCTATTTCATTACAAACTAAGCACTGCACCTACCCGCCCAACCAAGTCATGGCACCGAACCAGATTCCTGTGTATTGGGAGATGGACGTGCAAGGGGATGTGTTCAGCAACTGGACATTCTTTAGCTCACAATGGAAAAAAATAACTACAACATTGCAATGAAGCTGGACAAAAAGGGGGAAAAAAAACCGAACAGCCACATTATTAGCTGTAAGGGGCAAAGGCCATCGCATACTCCAACGGCAGCTGGACGTGTCAGCAGCAGGCTGGGAAGATGCATGTAAAATTGTAGAAGTGCTCCAAAAGCACTTTCAACCCCCACCACAAAAACCATATTAAAAAGGTATCTTTTCAACAAGAGTGATCAAGAAGCTGGAGAAACAACAGATCGATATATTGCCAAACTGCCCCAAATGGCTGATTCATGTAATTATCAAATCTTAAAAAGAGGAACGAATTAGTATGGATTAGTAACAGCAACAAAAGTCGCAGGAGCTGAAGCGAGAATGCTCGGAGAGCCCACACTGACTCTTTGAAGAGCTACAGACGTGCAAAGCTGAGGAGCGATCTTACATCCAAATGCAGAGAAGCTGTGGAAAAGATGCAGAGATAATTTTCCAGGTAACACAGGAAAAGCATGAAAATACAAGGAAAAATGCATCAAATTTGTGCAAAAGCAAATGCACAAATACCAAGCAGAAGAGAGAAACTAAATGCAAAGGAAGACTGTGGATACTGTTAAGAAAAAAACGTGGTAATAGAGAATCTCCTGTATGTGGGGCCATATGCAACAATTGTGGCAAAGGAAATTGTTATGCCAAAGCTTGTAGACATGAAAAAAAGGCACTATATTAAGGAAACAATCAGTGACTCAGAGGATGACATTTTGCATGTTTATGGCATTAATACAGTGCAAACAACAAAAATAAATGAACTGTAATGCTCAGAGTAGCACCAGATGCAAAGACATTACAGTGCCACACAAATGGGAAACTGAATTCCAAATACAGGTCACATCTTACGCTGGGGTTACGTTCCGCAGTCAGCGCATAAAGCAAATATCGCGTATAGTCAAAATTGCATTGAGTCTAATGGTGGTCGGAATCGCCCACACTACCGGGGTTATCATATTTCAACACTGAAAAGAGAGGACACTCCATGGGGGCCCTGGCCCTGCCCCAACTCCACCCCTTCCACACCCCCGGCCCCGCCCCCATTCCAACCCCTTCCCCAAAGTCTCTGCCCCAACTCCGCCCCCTCCTCTGAGCACCCCGCATTCCCCCTTCTCCCTCCCGCTCTGATCTTGGTTGGGGTTGCTAAGTGCTTCCCTGCTCCCCACTCGCCCTGCAGCCTCTGCACCCCCCGCCCCTGCAGCCTCTGTGACCCCTGCTCCCCACTCGCCCTGCGACCCCCCCGCCCCTGCAGCCTCTGCGCCCCCTGCTCCCCACTCGCCCCGGCAGCCTCTGTGCCCCTGCCTCCGGACCCTGTGCCACTGGAGCAGAGCAGCTGGAGCCCGGGAAGGGAAGTGCCTGGCTGGCGGCTCGGGGTCTGGAGGCACGGGGGTTGCCCGAAGCCGGTAGCGCTGGCTCGGGCAGCTTGGCTCTTAAACAGAGCCCAAGTCTGAGTCATGGGAGGAGCAGCGCAGCCGCGGGAGAGGAAGTGCCCGGCCAGTATTTTTCCCCGGACATGTTCGGCTTTTTGGCAATTCCCCCCAGACGGGGGTTTGATTGCAGAAAAGCCGGACATGTCTGGGAAAAACCGGACGTATGGTAACCCTACCCAAGCTGAGCTGGGGAGCAGAGCCGGGCCAGAGCCAGAGGGGCCAGAAAAGAGCCCAGGGAGAGCAGATCCTGTGCTGGGAGCAGAGCTGCAGCCACAGAGCCAGGTGTGGTGAGCAAGTGGGGCCAGCCAAGGGGGGACCTTGGGCAAAGGGCCCAGCACAGAAGGACACCCCCAGCCAAGGGTCCTTGCAGGCCAGACCCGGAGGGGGACCTTAACCCGCCGGGGGGCTGACGCTGGGAAGAAGGGTCCCACCACCCAAAGCCCGGAGGCGTGTGGCCACCACCATTGTAAGTGTCCGACCCGCAGCGTCTCTGCAGCACAACCAGGGCCTGAGAAGGAGGCCTGGGACCTACAAGGAACAGACTGAAGTGCCCTGATGTCTGAGACACTGTTTGTGATGTTCCCTGCCACAGAACGGGGTGATGTGTTTCCTTTAACCTTTCCCATTTTTTCTTATTCCTTTTTAAACGAATTGTTGATTCAATAAATTGTATTTGCTTTAAATGGTATGTAACGATCAGCGGGTCAGGGAAGTGTCCAGTGCAGAGAGAGCACCCGGGAGTGGGGACACCCTAATCCCTGACCTAGGTGACCACAGCAGGGTTGGGGGGTCGAGCCCCCCAGGAGTCCAGGGCCCAGCCTTGTTAGGGTTACGAGGCCTCTGCCAGACAGGAGAGTGGGCAGGCAGGCCTCTGGGTAAAGGAAGTGGGAGCGAGGACTCAGATCCTTCCGCCAGCCCATTTCACCGGGGTCGTGCAGAAGCCAGGAAAGTTCCCCACAATAGCGGGACCATTCCCCCGGTTACATCAGCAATGTGCAAGGAAAAGCTCGTTGAAATTATACAGAGGCACGATTCTACCACCACTAGGACAATGTAAAGTACGAGCAGAAGATCAAGGAAAAGTTAACAGGCTGAAATTTCAGGTATTACAGACCACACAGAAGCCGCGGCTTTCAGCTAAAACAAGTGAATTCATGAACTTAGCTACTAAATCTGGGACACCCAGTCATACAATACACATACAAGCAGAACAGCCAGATCCAGAGCAGACCGTGTACTCTGTGGCGTTGCAGCAAATCCACGAGAAGAGGACTATGATGTTTTTGAAGGAATAAAATACGTACAAGGCAGATCAGACCTGGAAATAGATAAAACAATTCAGGCAGTGCAGTACCTGCCTTGCAGAGCCTCCATTGCGCAGACAGAAATAATCGTGGTGTGACTGGGGTCCCAGTGGGGAGCCAGCTGAGGTCACTGAATTAGTGTGAACTGAAAAGAATGGGGCAGACAAACCCCAAAGCTGGTGAATAATTCAACACTTAGCTAATTCAACAGCTTCTGTATTACCTCACTGTTTGTCCAGAAACCAACCACACAGTTCCCTTAAACTAACCCAGCCTCAGGCCTCCACCCAGGTACTCAAGTCAAATAGGATGAAGGATTTTTGAAAATCGTATTTCATCATATAAAAGAAAAGGTTCTACCAATCCCAAAGGATCAGAGACATCACCTCCCAGGTTACTGAATATTCCAGATCTTACCCAAATACATGCTACGGCCAATTCTTAACTAAACCAAAATTTATTAAGAAAGAAAAGAGAGAGTGAGGTTAAAAGATCAATATACATACAGATGAGTTCACTTCTTGAGGTTCAGATACGTAGCAGAGATGGTGAGCTTTGTAGCTGCAAAGAGTTTCTTTAGAATTTAGTTCAGAGGTTATAGTCCAATGTTCAATATCATACCCAGGGTGTACCCAGGCAGCACTGGGATTTCAATCTGGTGGTTTAAGCTTCCCCTGCATTGAAGCATCAAGCAGATCTGAGATAAACAGGATTAGAACCCAAGGGTCTTTTTATACAGTGTTCTAGCATCCACTTGATCATGCAGTCTTGGGTAAACAATAGGCTTTTGATGTAGTCTTCTGGTTTCTAAACACCACCAGTAATTAGTTACACAAGTTAACATTGGGCAATTTATCCATCAGGTGGTCTATCACAAACTTCAAAGAGACATATAGACAATGACATTATTTCACCCAAGATTCAGCTAAATGTTAATATTCCCTTGTGATCTCCGAATTAGTAGCTATAGTATAGAATGGCCCTAATTACCATTTCTAACACGTCTTTAAAGGTCAGCTTTGGGCTAGTTAGACTGCAAGCTGTTTAACCCTTGCTGGCCATGAGTTATATTTTGTATAAGATTTGCTGCAGTAATATAGCAGGGGTAGCGAAAATGATTTGCATGATTATATTTTCATTAGACAACGTCACAAGTGGGAACAAAAAAAATGGAAAAAGAAGGCGTCATGGCTAAAGTCGCAGCTCCTACAAGCAGCATGGTAGCAACTGAGAAGCCAGACAAGCTGCACATTTACCTACAGGAGAACCTCAGAATTATAAACACCAGAGTTATGAACTGGCCAGTCAACCACGCACCTCATTTGGAACTGGAAGTACACACTCGCAGCAGCAGAGACCAAAAAAACAACCCCCCCACCAAATACAGTAAAGAATTGTGTTAAATATAAACTACTAACAAAATTAAGGGAAAGCAGCATTATTCTTCTGCATAGTGTGACAAAGTTCCTCCTCTATCTTGGTGGGTCCTGCGCTTATTGGCGGATTTTCTTGCCTCAGAGATTCACCATGTGGGTTGGGGAACAGTCCAGAGACCTTCCCCTCTGGAAGAACCCACAGTCCAGGTCAATTGGGAGGTTTGGGGGGAACCCGGGCCCGCCCTCTACTCCGGGTTCCAGCCCAGGGCCCTGTGGACTGCAGCTGTCTATAGTGCCTCCTGTAACAGCTGCATGACAGCTACAACTCCCTGGGCTACTTCCCCATGGCCTCCTCCAGACACCTTCCTTATTCTCACCACAGGACCTTCCTCCTGGTGTCTGATAACACTTGTGCTCCTCAGTCCTCCAGCAGCACACCCTCTCACTCTCAGCGCCTTGCGCCTCTTGTTCCTAGCTCCTCACACTCCCACCACAAACTGAAGTGAGCTCCTTTTAAAACCCAGGTGCCCTGATTAGCCTGCCTTAATTGATTCTAGCAGCTTCTTCTTAATTGGCTCCAGGTGTCCTAATTAGCATGCCTGCCTTAACTGGTTCTAGCAGGTTCCTGATTACTCTAGTGCAGCCCCTGCTCTGGTCACTCAGGGAACAGAAAACTACTCATCCAGTGACCAGTATATTTGCCCTCTACCAGACTCCTGTACGCCACTGGTCTGGGTCTGTCACAATAGTAAAGTTTCAAAGCTGTATTAAGTCAATGTTTAGTTGTAAACTTTTGAAAAAACAATCCTAATATTTTGTTCAGAGTTATGAACACCGCGGAAATGGAGGTTGTTTGTAACTCTGAACAAAATATTAGGGTTGTTCTTTCAAAAGTTTTCAACTGAACATTGACTCCATTTCCGAGGTGTTCGAAACTCTGAGGTTCTACTATAGATCCAAACAACTTAAAGCATTAAGCACAAATGCCTACACCTGTAGACTACCTGACTTGCCAAAAGCACAAATATTCCAGCTTTTTTGCCGCCCCAAGCGGTGAAGCCAAAAAAAAAAAAAAAAAAGATAAAGCCACGATTGGCGGCAGCTCTACCGCGCCGCTTCGTTCTTTGGCGGCGGGTCCTTCCCTCTGAGAGAGAGAGTGAGGGACCCGCCACCGAATTCCTACTGAAGACCCGGACGTGCCGTCTCTTTCCATGGGCCGCCCCAAGCACCTGCTTCCTGCGCTGGTGCTGGTGCCGGCCCCTAGATTTCACAGTCACCATCACCCTCCTGGTCAGTAATATATCCCTACTACTATATTCTTATTATTCAAGCATGGAATTTCTATCCATAGAGATTTGATAGTACTGTTTGGTTTATTTAAGATTTTTACTACATTTGCCTCTATGCTGTCTTTCGCATATAGTGCCACTCCCCTGCCAGTGCAACCAATTCTGTCATTCCTATATATTTTATACCCTGTTTTAACCATGTGGCTGGGTGTGTGTCTGCACGTCTTTCAGTCTCTGGTGACCCCTTCTGCCAATTTCTCCAACCGTTTCTGTGACTCAGGCCTCCAGCTGAGTCTCACACAGTCTGTATGGAACACAGCTCAAACAGACCTTTCCAGGGTATTAGTCCAACAAAATCTTGAAGGGCTCCTGGCCCTGTTAACGGGCCACATCCCCAGGGCTTCCTCCTAGGAGACTCTTTGCCCATTCTGGTCTGTCTGTCTCATAACACAAGAACTAGGGGCCACCAAATGAAATTAATAGGCAGCAGGTTTAAAATGAGGGTTTTTTTCACACAACGCACAGTCAACCTGTGGAACTCCTTGCCAGAGGATGTTGTGAAGGCCAAGACTATAACAGGGTTCAAAAAAGAACTAAATAAATTCATGGAGGACAGGTCCATCAATGGCTAATAGCCAGGATGGGCAGGTATTGTGTCCCTAGTCTCTCTTTGCCAGAAGCTGGGAATGGACGCCAGGGGATGGATCACTTGATGATTACCTGTTTTGTTCATTCTCTATGGGGCACCTGGCATTGGCCACCATCGGAAGACAGGATACTGGGCTAGATGGACCTTTGGTCTGACACAATATGGCCATTATTATGTTCTTATATTTCTTATGTTCTGTCCTGGCCCCAACTCTCCAGCTGGGCCTCTTGGCTGTTTAGATCCCCTTCTGGGGGTTTAATCACTGTCCAATTGTAGGCCACTTCCTCAGTGGCTTATGGGAGCGTGGGAGGAGAGGAGGGGGGCCTGGGCCCGCTCACTACTCCAGGTCCCAGCCCAGGGACCCTATGAATAGCAGCCACCTGCTGCATCCCTTTGACCACTCGTGATGCTGCTCTGTTTACCTGGCCACTTCCCTGTAGTCCCTGTCTTCACCCTTACCTCAGGCCCCTTCCATCATCAGTCCCAGCAGCCAGCCAAGAGCACCTTCTTGCTCCCCTGGTACCTGCCAGCACTGAGCTTTCCATGGTACTACAGTTCCCTTGGGTCAGCCAGGAGCACCACTGCACTCCTCTGGCTCCAGCAAGGAATTGAATCTGTTCTGAACTGCAGCTCCCTTTATATGGGTCTGCAACCATCTGATTGGCTGCTCCCTGCAGCCTTTCCCTGATTGGCTGCCTCCTGCGGTCTCTCTAGGTTCACTTGGAGGACTTAGCTCTACTGCTCCTTTCTGGGACAGGGTGTGGTAAGACCCTGAGGCCTCCAGCAGTGGTCCTCTGGGCCTAGTTCACTCTGTCACTCCCTGGTATTACCATTTCCCATTGATTATCATTGTTCCACCAAGTTTCTGTGATGCCTATTATATCAATATCTTCATTTTATACCAGGCATTCAAGTTCACCCATCTTAGTATTTAGACTTCTAGCATTTGTATATAAGCACTTATAAAATTTGTCACTTTTTATCTGTCTGCCATTATGTAAATTAATAGGACCCTTTTTCACTTGACTGTTGCTTGTCAGATCCTACCTGTACTTTACCATCTTCTTTTGAAGGCCAGAAGAGGGGGTTCAGGAAGGATTTCTTTCAGGATGTGGTTCTCATTGAGTATGGGTTTTAAGGCTTTAATGATACCCTGTATGGATTCCAGCGTGGAGTGGCAGGTGACAACTTGTGGTGTAAGAGGGTCCATATTGAAACAGGTTCTCTTGGGGTATTTGGGTGGTCCATTCCATGATGTGATCTACTTCTCTGGTGTAGTGTCCTTGTCTGGTGAAGGTGACTTTGTCTCTTAAGGTGTGTATCCAGGACTTTCTCCTCAGAGCACATTCTGTGGTATCTGAGTACCTGGCTTTTGATAACCAATTTCTAGGTGTGTTTGTGGGGTTATGCTAAACAATCTGATCCCCCTTGTATTTAGCTCTGACACTCTTGAGTATCTTTCCCAGGAAGAGCTGGGTGTAGCTTGAAAGCTTGTCTCTTTTGCCAACAGAAGTTAGTCCAATAAAAGGTATTACTTGATCCACCTTGTCTCTATCAAATATAAAGGCAGTTAAATCATAATACACAAATCACTCAGTACAGAACTTCTCCTGAGAATTTTCTTTTTGAGCATCTTGGAATAAAAGTCTGTATCAGAAAGCCAGAAATGCTCTCTGCTGGCCAAACATGACCAAGAATACTTGAGACCTGGTGAGCAGCTGTGAAAGGTGTAGAAATGCAGACTAAGCAGCTAAAAGAGGCAATGAAAAAAGTACAGCATCACCAACTTGGAGCAAACTAGGAATGGACTTTTGCACCCAAACAAACTAATTATTGTAGCAAATCACTCAAACAAATTAATTATTGTAGACTGCTATTCAGACTTCTGGGAACTAGACAAACTGTCAGACACTATTGTCAAGCTGTCTGGAGTTCCTTGCCTTTGTGATAGATGGTCCCGTACATCAAAAATCACAACAATATTCAGATTACTCCCACTCCCAAAGCACCAGTAACTTACCCCAGGTAAATTGCACTTCAAATCTTACACCAAAGACAATGCCTGTAGCCAATTCTATAATAAATTAACTAAAGATTTATTAACTAAGAAAAAGATATGAGAGTTATTTACAAGGTTAAAGGAGGTAAACACACACACACACACGAATTACAGTCTTAAGTCTGGTCTACACAACAGAGTTAGGTTGACGTAAGGCAGCTACACTGTAAGGGTCTACACTAATATGTAGCTCCAACGGAAGTAACTCACCCACTACACTGACTTAATAACTTCACCTCCACAAGAGGCGTAATGCTTAAGTCGATGTAGTTAGGTTTAGTCGATGTCTACACTGACACGTTGTTGCTTACGTCGGCTGTTGCTGTCTTTCAGAAACCATCCCACAATGGCAGTTCAATTGGTGCAAGTGCTCTGGTGCGCACTGCTGACACAAGGAGCATAGTGTGGACGTGTAAATCCGATTCGGTTACTGGGGTGACTATGTAGACGTAACTTAAGGTGACTTAATTTTGTAGTGTAGACTTGCCCTTCAGTTCTAAAATGTAAGAGAAGCTTCTAGAATAAGCAGGCTCTCTATGTCCTTTAGAGCTAACCCAGGCCAAGCAGTGGGGATCTATTGCTTATGTTTAGTAATCCTTGCCCCTCAGAGTCCAAGCAGCATGAAGATGCAGTAGCTTCCTGTCATGGATTTTTATTCCCTTCCCCCAGAGTTCAGGCTTCTGCATCTCCTCCTCATAGGCGTGGGGGGAAGAATTAACAAAGTCTTTTGTCCTCTCATGTTCCACAATGTTGGGTGTCTATAGACTTTCTTTTGTTGGGCAAGGGACGACAGCTCCTGTGGTAAACTGGTATTTCACACTTGGTAATGCTCCTCTCCTGATTGTGGGTGTTTACAGTTTCAGCGCAAACCAACACTTAAACATTACCTTATCACACGGGATACAGCGGTTATAAGTGAGATTACTGCCTGCAGCAATTTACAAGGATTCCATAAGGTCTAAACACATTTTCATAAACCTAATACCTATTTTAACGACAGTAGCACACAGGAGAACCAGACTGGTTTCCAGCAGTGCATTTGTCAGTCTTCAGCTGAGGCCTAGGGACCTTGGCATGAACTGACACCTGGTCTGCCAGCATCACGACGACCACAGCAACCATCGAAGGCAAAACAATGACATATTTCAGCAAAAGTGGTATCTCCAAAAGTGTAATTTCAGACAACGGGCAGCAGTTTACTTGCAGTGAGTTTGTGCATTCGGAGTCAAGCACCAGATGTTGAACAGATAAATCCTTGTTCATATAATGTAGCAATAGGGGGCATATATTTAACTGAAACCGCAAATCCAGATGCCTGCTACAAACACAAGATGAAACCACAGACGTGGAGGAAATGAAATACAGTCTCTCGTCAGCAGGTCATGGAAGGAACACAAGCCGATGAATGGCTGATAGATATAGGAACAGACACTCAAAACGCCACCCCACCAGCACAGCCAAGTACAAGACGACAGTCTCCTGTGGTCACAAGAAAAACATCAAAGTGCCTGCAAGGTAAATGCAAGTTTTTGTACAGTACTAAGGGGGCAGAAAGAACACCCCTCCCAAACTCTGAGGAAAATGCCTTAATTCACAAGCAAGTTAAGAGTTAGTACAAAAAGAAACAAGCAAAAAGAGCTGGAGTTAAGTTGATGTGATGAGATAAATATAATAAGATGGACGTTAAGGGGTGTAATAGAATCTTAAGTGCATAAGTAGGTTATGGGATTCCTGGTTAATTCTGGTATCTGAAATGTAACAAAAGTGATTTTGGTCAATACCTTCCCAATGGGGTGTGTGTGTGTGTGTGTTACAGTATGACAGTGTGCTTCTGAGTAGGGTAATGTCTAGGAACAGTGAGAACTCCACTTTCAGGATGTGCTGGACGAGAAAGAACAGTGCACGTGGAGGGAGCAGTTACGCCGGCGTGCGGCGCTGTCTTGTCTCTCTCTCTCTCTCTCTCTCTCTCATGGTTGAGCACTGAGCAGCAGAGGTGCTACAAGAGGCCAGGGGGAACTTTCTCAGTGAGGCTCCTTCTACAAGGGGCTCTGCATCTTGCAATTCCAGTATATGGGGAATGCCAGGGGTGGGGCTGCGGCTGGGAGAGGATGAATCGGTCAGGCCCAGAGCACATGGTTCTACAAGGATTCTGGGCTGTGGAGCATCCCATGGGGTGACAAGGACAGGCTGCCATCAGTTAGATAGCTGGAGCTTGTTCGTCGCTCAAGGATAAAGAGGGTGAGAGGCTGAGCCAAGACAGTGCAACCTTCTTCCTCCTCATAGGCCGTTCTCTCTCATCTCTTCCTGAAAGTGGAGTTCTCCTAGTTTTGTCCATAATCATACTATAGTGTCCCCTACTGGGCAACTATTTATCATAACAAACCTGCTCTAAACTTATGTTGGGAGCTATTTCAGCCCCAGCAGCAGCCCAATATCCAGAGACAGAGGTGGGTGCAGCCCCTTTCCCTGGGCTGTGCCTTCTGCGCTGAGCCCCCAGGGGGCAGCACAGGAAGGGGCCACTTTCCCATTTGATCTCCCTGGACGTTTCAGAGCTCCTGGCACTTTTTGTAGGTCTGGGGGTTTGCCCCCACCTGAAGTGACCGCATTTCTGTGGGCATATAAGAGCAGTGTGTGAAATGTCAGGGGTGAAAGGCACTCTATAAATGTCATGTGTTCTGGATGTGCTGGTAGTGACATCATCGCTGAAGCTGCATTTGATCTTTGCAATTATACGTGACGTGGGGTTGCCAATGAAATAAACCTTCCACACCACATTTAGAACAGTCAGTGAGGAGGTAAAACTTGAGTCTCCTGGAAAGTTGAAAGTCACAGCCACAAGCCCTGAACCCACTCCTTTTCGAAGTTCAAGAGGGGGGAAATGTTTCCTTGCTATAATGAATGACAAAAGTCAGAACTATGAAACCTGGAGCATTCTTAGCGACCGACAAGAACTCAGAAACAGTGGCAGTGAAAACTCTCTCAGGTGTTACATATATATTAATTACCATAAGTGTATTCACTTATGCCAAGGAAGCTGTCTGAGAAAACGTTTGCCAATAGGTGAGGAGTGAGGTGTTCTATGCGACCTGCTGGTGTCTAATATTTTTTAGAAGTCTTTGCTATCTACCACTTTAGATGATAAAAGTATAAAACCCTGTAGATCAAGAACAGCAAAGCCAGCACATTGGGACTCCCTCAGGCTCAGGCTGCCAGCAGCAGCCCCGTTACGCGCCAGAAAGCATTCTCAGACCCTTTTGATTGCATGTGACAGGGCAAAATGCCTTGTGTTCTCATACATGATTTGGCTTTTGAGGACAGTACAAGTATCCAGGCGCACATTCCATTCTGAGTAGAGTGCAGCCCAAATATGAAGCCATACTTACCCTGAATGTCCTCGCACACTTTTGTCTATGTCACAGACGTTTTAGGGCTTTTGCAGTGAAACAAGTCTATTTGCTGAAATGTAGGCCAAGTGGCTACAACTCCAACAGGGAATAGGATGTGAAAGGAAATGTAACATTTACTGTCAGCAAGAAAGTGCCTCTGTGCTCTTTGTCTCTTCTCATTTAAATTGGTGAAGAAAACTGTCTTATTATACAGGTGCCCAGCCTGGTCCTCTCTGGTAACGGTGGATGACCAGTTGGACCCCAAACAACTTTCCTCTGGCTTTTTGATTCGCTGACTTTTTTAAAATTTCAGTTTTGAGTTAATCCAAATTGATTTTTTTAGGGAACTGCCAATGAATCAAAATTCAGCTATTAGCACAGCTCTGCTCCCAAGTCCTAGGTTTATAGTGTCCTGACCACTAACCAGTGGCTAGAGAGGAGTTTGTTCACCAAGGAGTTTGTTCATACTGAACACAGCTATACACACACCCTGTTTCAAGGTAATGGGAGGCAGGCTCCACGGTGCCTTGGAGTTTCACCGAGACCCCCAGGGGCTCTGTCACCACCTGCCCTAGAACCCTGACACCAGCAACCTGCTCACAGCACAATGGTCTCCCCCTGGCTTCCCACCCAGGCCTGGGTCTCCCCCCTGGCTTCCCACCCAGGCCTGGGTCTCCCCACAATGGTCTCCCCTGCAGTGAATAACTGGGCTGATGGAAGACAACTGTGTGGTGAGCAGGTTGCGGTGTCAGGGCTCTGAGCCAAATCTGCACACCACAGAGGCACCCAGGGTTACGGGCAGGCGGTGACAGAGCCCTGTACGGCTTGGGGTGAACCTCCGCTGTGTCACAGCTTCATCGTGTCCCTGGCCATTCATACCTACCCAGGGGAGCTGATCAAGGAAATTCCAATTGGGACATTTTTCAGTGAAAAAAGGAGACAATTTTTTCATTGAAAATGTTGCCATTTTTGGACCTGCTCCGGCTCCCAGAAGTGAGGGAAGTACATCAACACAGCCAGCCCCGGGGTGCTGAGCAAACAGAGACTGTCACCCTGCGTTAGTGCCGCTGTCCGGGGCCACTTCACCCTGCTCGCAGCCCTGCTGGGGGAGGAGTGCTGGGCCTAGGAGAAGCTCACCAGCTAGTACTTGAGTCATCCGGCTTGGAGTCAGGGAAAGCCAGCAAAGCTCCTGTCATGCGTGCATCTTCCTCTGCTGGGCTCCTTCGGAGAAAGGTCGTGAGTCTCACACCTGAGCCCACCAGTCACACTTGGCCTTGGCTCACTTTGCCAGGAGTAACTATGGGCTCTGCTAGTCAAGTTGCACCACGCAGTTTGATCTTCATTACAGTCTTTTTGCAGCCCTAATTTTGGTGGGCTGAGTGCTGCAGAACATCACCTGATTTCTGCTCAGGAGATTTCCTGGATGGTGTAAAAACCCAGGCAGGGCGTGGGGATTTGGTCCTCTGATTCGATGAAGAGTGGGCAGTTAATCCCAGCGCAGCACACAGCTCCACACATCAGGGCCAGATTCTGATACTGCCAGTCCTGTTGAAGTCTTACTCCTGAAGTAAGGTGCTATTCAACAGGAGTCGGGGCAGAAGCATTTGACCCAAAGCCATCCTCCAAAATCACAAGCACAGCACAATGGTTCCCAGATTGCACAAAGCAATGGAAGTCCATTGCCTGCTTTTCATCACCAAGGACGCCAACCAGGTACCTGAAAGTAGGGAGGTGTGACCCCTGCATTGAAAATCCTCCTTCTCAGATATCATCCCGGAACAGAATCTGGTTTGGAGGGGCAGGGGAAGGGATCTTGTGGATTTGGCTGCAGGTCCCTGGGCTGATTTCCCACCTGAGGTCCCCTGTCTCCCACACAAATCATGGATCTCCAGGCGTTACATCTCTGCTGCATGCTGCTAGAAAAGCCCTTTTAAAATAATTTACAAGATAAAGTGGATCATCACAAAGAGAGAGGAGGGGGAAAAGGCAGACACACACAGAGAGAAAATAAAGTAGATTCTCACAAAGTGAAAGAAAAATTTTAAACAGCAAGAGCCTCTCACCCAACAGCTGACACTAGACAAATGCCAGCAACTTCAGGGCAGTCAGCCCTGGACAAGCCACACCTCTTGGCTGAGCCAATCAGAAGATATTTTTTAGACACACGATGGAATATTCATTTTCCTGAACCAGTGAAAAGTGTTTCTAAAGCCATTGCCCTGGATGGCTTTGTGCCAGGAACCCTAAGACACTCTGAACACATCCATTTTTTGAGTAAAGTGATTTGCGCCTCCATGCCATAGTCTGGAAACGGCAGACCCCCGCCAGGTTTTCTTTACACAAACGAATGAGGTGAACAATATTATATCATACCACAAGTTTTTATAGACATGCCCCAGCCTTTAAAAAAAATAGTATTTTGTAAGGATTTGCCCACAGTGCAAACGCAGCCCCAAACTCCTCTAAAGACGTATTACGTGTTGTGAGGTGGAGTGGCCTCTCATGGACCCAGAGGGGGAGGAGTCACACTGTGATCCCTGGTGGGCGGACCCAGGCCAGACTCGCCCCTCCCATTGGAAGTTAAGGGGCGGGACAGGAAATATAAAGGGCAGGTCCTGAAGCTCAGTTAGGCTGCCACCGTCGGAGGAGGCAGATGTCTCCTGCCTGCTCTTGAGGCTGGAGACTGAAGAGGCGCCTCGCCTCGCCGAGGACTGGCCAGATCTGCTGGAGCCATCAGCCAACCAAGGCACAGAGGATCTGATGGGATTGCTGCTGGCTAGCTACCCTGAGGAAACGGAGGATCACCACAGACCCAGATACACCCCCAGGGGAGGGTAGAAAGTGGCCCAGGGACGACTGACTCCAGTCTGGCTGCATTGCTGCTGGATTCCCTGCCGGCCCAGTGGCAGAACACTCTGCCATTGTTAGGGCCATGGGCTGGGACCTGGTGGAGTCTGGTGGGCCTGGGTTCCCATACCCCCTTTCACCCCACTTGTGGGTGGCAGACTCCCTGCGTTTGTCTGCTGTCTACCTGAGCCGAGATGTCAGGCAATAGACTGCCTATTGCTCTGCCCACCGCAGAGTTCAGCGACACACCCTCCTGAGCCCCTCGATTGTTTGATACCCTTCCCTGATTGAGAGCCTGGGCTCCTAGACTGATTGGGGCTCTGCCCCACCTCAGGGTCAGAACCCACCGATTGCTCATTGTCCTGCCCTACGTGAGGGCCAGAAGTTTTGAGCCTGTTGGTGCTCTGCCCTGTCAAAGGCCCGAGCCATACAGCTCTGTGACTCTGCCCTGCCTAAGGGCCAGAGCCTTAGACCAGTGGTCTCCAAAGTGGGGTGCGTGCAAGAGGATCCTGCATACTCAAAAATTTTTTACTGATAGGGGTGCGCGATCAAAAGAGTTTGGAGACCATTGCCTTAGACGATTTACTCTTCCGCTAATCCCCTGACTGTGGGCGACACCCACTGACGTAGTGAGGCGCCGTGGCCTCCCATTGACCCAGAGGAGGAGGACCCACCGCTAACCCACTACACTTGTGAACTGAAAACAAAACTTCATATTCCCACACTTTATCCAAAACACACACTTAAAAGAGAGGCTAAAATTTACATTAAAATGCTTTTTACCAGAGATAAGAATGCTATTTCTTCCCAACGTTTAAAAAAGTTTTCACAAATAAACATGAAAAAACAGAGCATTGATAAATGTTTTGTAGTTGTCAGACACTTTTAAAGGTAACATAACCAAAACCCAGGGCTTAGGGAGATTTTGTGGAGGTCTAGTGAAATAAAAATGACATTTGTAAATTGTGGAGAAGCAAAGTCTTTATGCTGGCCATTTTTTCCTTCTGCTTAAGAACAGAACAACAAACATATCCCCCTTCTCTTTTCTATTAAAAGAATGTACTTTTTGTACCAAAAGAATTTTTAAATCACAGGATTAACGTTTCAAAATCCTGTAACATGAGTTTCCAGGGTATTATTTGTAAAATGAAGATTTAGGGGGCCAGTATAATATCTCCAACATTTACAGATTAAAAAATAAATGTTTAAAAATGACAAGCAATAGAATTGCATAATGGAGGAAGATGAAGATTGTTCCTATCTGAAGAAACTTATCGCCCCCCATCTCTTCTGCTTTTTGAAAAAAACTTTACTTTTGTAACAAAAGATTTTTTTTTATTAGAAATAAACATATATCAGCATGTTTTTATATTGGATTTAAACATGACAGAATTAACATCAATTTGTAAGACAGGGAGCCATCCTTTGGTCTCAATCCAGTTAGAGAATTTTCAGTAATTTTTTCTTTAAACAAATGAATAGCAAAATTCTATTTACAAATGCGGGCACTATCATTTTAAATGACACAGCCTTTTAACTGATTAAAGACAAAGGGAATGTATTACTTGATACACAACCCATATTTACAGCTGTGTTGCAATAAAAAATTAAAAAGCCAAACCAATTGTTTAATTGTTTAAATGACAGAGAAAATTGTTTAAATGACAGAGAAAAGAATGCGGGCATATGACCCCCACAAACAAACCCCTACTTTTTTCTGTGGTTTAGGTTTTATCTGAAGAAACATGAACCACCCTTGAAAAGGAGCATGCACGCAGATTGTTTTATTTACCAACCCATTCAAATGTACCACTTAGACTTACAGCTGTTGAATTTTGGACCAGGCATAAACATTTCCTTTCTATACAATTCCTTGAGCATTTGTCTGTTTAAAAAAAAAAAAAAAAAAAAGGGTAGACAGCCCGGAATGAGAGTGTCATGGGGTGCTCTACTCACTGCTGGAGCAACTCCTTCTGGCCATGTCTGGGGATTAACTCTGCTTGGCTGACTCCCTTTCCTTCGGTGGCATGCCGTCACTCTGTCTTGCTCTCTCAGGACTCAAGTGCTACCACTTTGTGGCTTGGCTCTCCGGTGCAGGCCACTGTAGTTTTCCCCTTCCGGGGAAACTTTGTGCATCAAAATGTCTCAGGACCCGCTGTCCCACGCAGTCTTCTCTTTCACTGCCCCTTAATGGTGCCACTTCCCCAGTTGCTGGTAGGGGAACCCAGGCCTGTCCTCCACCCTGGCTTCCAGCTCAGGGACCCTACAACAAGAAGTTAAGGTCTGTACAAGCTTCAGCCTTACTGCTGTAACCCTGGGCTATTTCCTATCTTGTCTTCTGTCACCCTGAGTGTGACTGCAGCCTCCCTCAGGCGTCCGATTCTGGAACCACAGATCCACCCGCAGTAGGTACAGACATTTCCAGGTGGGGCAGTTTTCTTTTTCCTTCCTTCTCTCTCCCTTTTCAGCTTCGAGGGCAAGGTGCCCTTGCTCCTCCCAGCTTGTGATGTCCACATCAGTTATCTTGAGATACAATCTCAGTGTGTCATTGTAGCATTTCCTTTGACCACCACAGGATCTCTGACCATGGATGAGCTGAGAGTAGAGGACTTGTTTTGGGAGGCGAGAGTCTGGCATCTGCACAAAATGTCCAGCCTAGCGGAGTTGGTGCATGAGGATCATTGCTTCAATGCTGGTGTCACTGGTTTCAGTGAGGATGCTGCGAAGAATCTTCTGGAGGCATCGTTGGTGGTACCTCTCCACATTGAGAATGACTTTCAGTTTCAGTCCACAAGCTTTTTTTTTTGCACAAGCTTACTGAAGCATAGGACTCTCCCTCAATATTGAGAAGACCAAAGTGCTCCATCAGCCTGCATCAGGCCTTGCACGTGATCCACCACAAATCACCATCAAGGGACAGATTTTGGAGACACTCAACTCAAGCACCTCTGCTACCGTAGTAGCCCATAAAAATCAACAGTGAGATCCGGCACAGGATCCAGTGTGCAAGTGCTTCCTTTGGAAAATTGCTCCAGTGCGTTTTCGGGGACCTGCTCAGAGTAAAACAGTCATCAAGCAAATGCATAACTCTGCCACAGCAGAATTTCTGGTTGGATTAGTGTCAGAGAATCATAGAATATTAGGGATGGAAGGGACCTCAGGAGGTCATCTAATCCAACCCACTGCTCAAAGAAGGACCAAGCCCCAAATAGATTTTTGCCCCTGAAGGATTGAACTCACAACCCTCGGTTTAGCAGCCCAATGCTCAAACCACCGGGCTATCCTCTACAAAGATTAACCAGCTTTCACAGTAACCTTGGAAATGATGATAGTAATTCAACTTCCTGGCCCAGTAAGTGAGACGTTTTCTCTGAAAAGTGACACATGGGCAGCATTTCCCTGGCATATTTTTCTTTATTTGTAACCGCTTTATTCTTGCCAGCGAAAAATAAAGAGATGGAAGGTCATTTGGGTTTAAGAACGAGAGCATGTTTTTCAATGCTCTGGAGGAAAAGAAGATTTCTGTATTACTCATACGTGCCTTTCAGCTCACGTATTCTGGAAAGGTCTTGAATTCATTGAATTGTAGATCCCAGGCTGAACCTATTGCAAAGCTTTCACATGTAATGCTCCACACACAGTGCAGACCAAAACGGGACCTTCCCGGGGTCATAGACTGGCTAATGAACCCAGACAAACTTAACTCTGCCCTGGAGTGACGCCATGCAATAACCCTGTGATTATGATTAAGGTATGTCAGTATTTGTAATCCCAGATTACATTAAACTGATTTTTAAAGACACAATAAATATTTTTTCATCCCTCCCCCCCTTATGGCATCATGGCAAGGCAAAGATAAGTTTGTATGGGCGCCTTACTGTGCTTTTCTTATCTTCACATGTTTGAATTTCTTTTGAATGTAACCGTAACTTTCAGTTTCCTGGTTTGTGCGGTTTGGCTTGGGTATAATTACAAAATCCCTGTAATGTTTTTTACCTTTAAATCACTGATACAAACTCTCAACTTTAGCAAAGATGGGAATTGCCTTGGTTTCTTAAAAATATTAAAAAGGGCAAACAAAACCCCCAAAGAGAATGCTGCCATGTGCCGGTGTCTGATGGGTTGAAGTTATGCAGTGACAACTGTAAATCACTGAAAAAAATCTTAGCTTTTAAGAATAAGCTCACGGGTACAGCAAAACAGTCAGAACCATTTCTATAGTGGGGGGGCCAAACCCCGTATATAAGGGAAACTTCCAGCCAGGGGGTGCGGCAGCACCCCCAGAACCCCTAGTCCTAGCACCTATCGTCAGAACAGCACAGAGCAGCTGAAGCGCACTGGTGAATAGAGCCTTTCAGTCCCAGTTGGTGTAGGGCTGGGTCAGTGAGACCAGAGCGATAGGAAGGGGGGGGCAGGGAGAGCCAGTCCCGGATCCCCGTGTCTCTGTGCTTTAAGAGCCTCCCCATGCTCTTGTCTCAGTTCCCCCAGCAGTGCTGCCTCAAAGCACAGTGGAGTGGAGGCAGCATTACCAGAGGGGGCCTTTCATGTACTAATGCCCAAACTAGGCTGCAACCGTGGCATCGTTAAAGACAGATGGGGCTAGATCTACCGGTGAGAGCCCTTGACATGTGTGCCCAGTCTCCTTCAGACCACTGAGTCGTTACCACCAGTAGAACTGTTGCATGCACCTTACCTGTCCGGAAAGGGCGCTGATTGGCTGAGTTACCAGTGAGGCCACAAAGAGGTCGAATCCCTGCTTTAAGTGCAAAAGAGAACTCAGCCTTACCCAGTGCACCCATAACCAGGCAGGCATCTGCTCCCACAAGGAGCGCAACTTCTAGCCAGACACCCTAACCCATGGGCCCTCTCATATAAAGGAGAGGGTGGGGTGCTGTGGGGTGCACTGCAGTGGGTGCTGCAGTGAATTGTAACTGACTGCCCAATAATTTTCCATCTCTCACATTTAAGTGTTGGGTGGGGTGTCTTTCTTGTGTCCCCCCCTCCCCTGACTCTTTCAACTCTTCCTGTAACAGCTCAAGGTGAATCTCTTATTGGGTTTCCTTCAGGGTCTGTTTCTTCTTTTCGTTTGCTCTCCCACACTGTCTCTTGCTCTCTCTACATCACCCTCTCTCCTCTCTGCAAGTTTCTCTCTCTCACCTCAAACAGGGCGTTGAAGTTTTACTCCGCACTTAAGAAGCAAATGACTAAACCAGCCAAAGATTGATACAAAAGATGGGGGTGGGGGCACTGCTCAGGGAAAAGAATGGGTAGATAAGAAGCAAATTCTTCCCCTAAAGTCACTGGGAAAGAGGATGGTGCAGTGAATGATTCCTTGGGATGCGGTCCCAGGACCCCCTCTGGGGCTGGATCTTTGGCCTTAGACACTAGCTAGTAGGTGACTAATCCAACTGAAGCCTCCTTGGCCCCCTCCTGACTACTGGCATGGAGAAGGAACATGCAACAAGGGTGGTTTAGGTTGGACATTAGGAAAAACTTCCTAACTGTCAGGGTGATTAAGCACTGGAATAAATTGCCTAGGGAAGTTGTGGAATCTCCGTCATTGGAGATTTTTAAGAGCAGGTTAGACAAACACCTCTCAGGGATGGTCTAGATATACTTAGTCCTGCCATGAGTACAGGCAACTGGACTAGATGACCTCTCGAGGTCCCTTCCAGTTCTATGATTCTCTCTTTTCCCCAATGTAGAACCCCAACCCAGAATCTCTGGGTTACCAGGAGGGTGAATGGGGGGTTTTACTATTCCTCCCCTCTGCCAATCTCTTTTTATGAGCCTACCTCCCCTGTAAATAACTGACAAGGCTACTCCTGGTCCTGCTACTGCTCAGAATGTCCCAGGAAACAGCAGACCGATGAAGCCACAGAGAGCAAAGGCAGGATTAGAACTCAGAACTGCTGGCTTCTAGCCCCATACTTAGACCATACTGCCTCTTAGAAAGCTCCCATTACTTCAAAGAATGAGTGCTTGGGAAGTCCCTGTAACAAACTTTCCAGCCGCATGAGCAATATTGGCCGAGGCAATACTAACACTGCAGTTTCTGCATGTGCCATTGTTTCGTATTTCCTAGACTGGGTTGGTTTTGTATTGCACCGTGATGAGTGGTAGGCTTGCCATTCTCCCTGACTGCTTCCGATTTCCAGAGAGGCCTCTCACAATGGCTTCTGGTAGCACATGACCCAAGGGAAAAGTCCCATTATAAATGTGTCTTCTGACCCCATTACTAGATGGGGAGCATGGTACTTGAAATGCAGGCCCTGGAAAACAAGGAGGCTTTGTCGCTCTGAGAGAAGCCAGGGAGACTGGGACTTGATATACACCTTCCTAGTATCCCATGCAGTTTCCGGATGCGGCCTAGATGGATAAGGGATAAGCAGACCCAGTATTGAGGTGGGTGGGAGAAGAGTGTGACTGAACGTGCAGATAACGACAGAGCAATGCACTGCCCCGGTTCTGACTTCGTAATCCGCACCTAGGTTTTGTTCTCCCTGTTGAAAGGTGCTTTTTTCAGGGAGATAATTAGCATGCAGTAGCGAGCTCGCTGTAAAACCCTAGTGCAGACACGCTCCCTGGAGTGTTTAGCACAATGTAGCTAGGTGAGGTCAGCACTGATCCCTTGGGCCAGGGCTGACCTTGCCTAATTTACCTTGCAGGAAAACTTCAGCGCCTTGTCTCCACTTGGATTTTTTTAGCAGTGAAGACAAAGCCTCAGGCGTCTTTGAGGAATCCTCTAAATCTCAGTCTCAAACTGCGGCTTTCCAGTGAGATAATGCAGTCAAGAGAGGGTGAGACTTACCGACAACAGTAAAATGGCATCCTCCCCCTTGACTCCTCAGCTGACCCCACCAGCGCGACCCAGGAACAAGGCACGTGTAAAAAGGAGCAGTCCAAGAGACTGCATTCGTGTAACATTTGTTCTTCCCTTTTCTTGCTGCTAGGAAAGGAAATAAAAGGAAGATTGGGAACTGCCTCCTAAGGAGCCATCGCTTGGCCCTGCGGGGAATGTTGGAGAGGATTGTTGCAGCCAGGAGCTTTGTAATTTAAATCTCTGCAGTGGCATCACTTACACCACCAGGGTATCCAAGCAGCTGCAGCGAGGGGAATGGCTGGATTATGTGTGAAGGGGGAGGGTAGGCTCGGGAGGAGGAAGGGGGAAAATCGCATAATGTCACAGATATCCAGCAGCCATCATGAATGGCAGGCAAAGAGTTCCCAACACTGCCCCACTGCCCTGCACTGGGTTTGGTGCTACTGTAAAAAGCTGGTATATTTGCTTAGCACAGTGCTCCCCGAAGGGCCTGGGGCCCGCAGAGAACTGGAGCTCTCAGACCGGCTTATTTATCTCTGGGTTTTGCTCATTTGCCATCTGGAAAACCACTGAGGTATAAACAAGTCCTTCCTCTCCTATCCTTTGCTCACTCTGCGTCCCACGGCTGGTTTTCACTCTCATCGCACAGGGCCTTGCATCTCTTTGTCGCTCCCTCCCATCACTCCTCCTGCTGCATTTGTAACCTTTCATCTGCCCCACCTCCGAGGCTTTGCCAAACTCTGCTGAGTGGCACATTCAGAGCCTGGCCCGCGGGCAGCTGTCACTGAAACAGCACATCCCAGGCATGGATCCCTATTACCTTGTGCCTCGTGTGGTCATTTATACGGAGACAGAGTGGGTCTGAAATGCTTCCCTGCTGATGTGGTAGCATTTCACACCTCTTGTCTCTTCCTTGTGTGCCCAACTCAGCAGACCAGATTCTCCCCTGCTGCTAACCAGGACCACATGAGTGGATGTCAGATCCCACCATTCTGATGCAATAGCGCTTCACACCCACTTGGCATTGTTTGACATACAAAAATCAAATCAAATCATCCCAATAACGATTCCTGTTCAGTGCAGGATGATCTGAGCTACCTACCTGAGTTTCCATTGTGACTGGAATCTGCCCCTTTTGCTAAATAGTAGCACCTGCTCCTAGCAGTATTTCCTGGTGTCTAAACCCTTCATTCCTTGTCTAATAGACACACAAAACATTTCAATTTATCTGTTGACAATATTTGTTCAGCAAAGTTTCTGGGCTTATCTGGAGAAGGATATTTCCAAGTCTGCCAACAAAAGACTGTAAAGATAGAGTTACATAGGGTGACCAGACGACAATCCTGATATTCGGGGCTTTGTCTTATATAGGCTCCTATTACCCCCGCCCCACAAACACTCCTGTCCCCAATTATTCACCCTTGCTATCTGATCACCCTACAGTTACAATTGAGGGTGTAAAGGCAAAAAGAAAAAACTTGCGGAGGTGTTTTAATCATCCCAAAAGGAAGCATTATAAACCTAGGAAACTCAAAGTTAAGGTTACACTAAAAAGAAATCCAAACATGTTAAGGTAAGAAAGGGTGGTCAAGGCCCTCAAATTACCTTAGCACTGCCCTGGAGTCATGCCAGGTATTTTTTCTTGAAGTACATTTAATGAAAGGATTTTAGTGTTTGTTCTCCCACATTTGATTACACTACTTTTTAAAGACACATTTCCCCCTAGGGCAGATATAAGGTTGTTTCGATGCCCAAACTGTTCATTTCTCACCTTAACATGTTTGACTTTCTTTTTCATGTAACCTTATCTCTGAATCTCCTGGGTTTACATTGCTTTATTCTGGGATAATTACAACATTCCTATAATGTTTTTTAATCTTAAACTACTTATATCTACTGTCAAAACTTTTTGCCTTGGAATTTCTTTAGTTTTTCCTTAGTATCTTGAAATTACTAAAAATCTCATATGAACACTAACCAAAAATACGCAAAGAGGATGCTGCTGTGTGATATGTCTAATGCTTTGAAGATTTATAGTATCAACTGTCACGCTGTCTGGAGTGGCTCCGGACCATGAGTGCCAACCTCAGAGCAGACTGTCAAAACCAGGGCGGACACCCCAAACTGGTGGTATGTTCTCTAATTAGATTTCACCAACCCAGTAACAAATGTGAACTCCCAAAGTACTACAATAGTCTTACAATAGAGTCACAGACAGTCCCCTTGGACACTCTAGTCTATCTTGCCAGCCAGGCAAGGTGGACTATGTGATAAAGGGTCACTTACACCAAAAAAAAAAAAAAAATCACAAAACATTCAGGTTGCTTCCAGTCCCAAGAGACCAGTCACTTACCCCAGGTCAATTTGTACCTTAAATCTCAAATCAAATACAACGCTTTTAGCCAATCCTGTAATAAACTAATTAAAGGTTTATTAACTAGGAAATAAGAGTTATTGGTTAACGCAGGCAACATATACACACAATTGAGTTCAGTCTATGGTTTCAAAAGGTGACAGATGTACTAATCTGTCAGCAATTCAGTTTCTCCTTGTCATGGATTTTATCCCCTCCAGAGTCCAAAATTGATAGGATGAGTTCATGCATAGGTCTGAACTTCCTGATGGGAGTTAGGAATGCAATCAACAAAGTTTCTGTCCTTTGATGCTACGTGATACCTCATTTGCCTTCAATGAGGCATCTTTTACGCACAATGAGCACTTTATATTAATTAATTTTTTTTCCTGTTTGGCGAGTCACACAATTACAGAGGTTTTACAGTGCAAACACTCAATATAACTTGATACTCTGGGTGATCGAGGTTATACATGAGATCAATACGTGCAGCATCCTACAAGCATTTTTATAAAGTCTAAACACATTCCTATCAACTTAACATCTTGTATCTATTCTGATAATGGTAACACACAGGTGAGCCAGACTGGTTTCCAGCTAAGTGTTCAGTGCGGCCTGGGGCCTTGGCATGAGCTGGCACCTGGTCTGCCAGTGTCACATCAACCTTAAATCCTTTAAAAAAAAATTTAACCGGTCCAAGACTTCGATGTTTGGTGTCCTGTCTGACCTCTTGATGTTACAAATGAGATGCAGATAGTGCATGTGAAAATCCTCAAGTTGTTTCAAGTGCCCATTGTAGAGTGTCCATGTTTCATAGCTGTAGAGAAGAGAGCTTAACATGGTCACACAATAGAGACTAATCTTGGTGTGAAGCTCAATGCCTCTTACATCCCACAGGTGTTGACAAAGTCAACCATAGGCAGAACTGGCTTAAGAAATGAGCTACATGATTTCATCATCAATCATGGCATTATTGGATAAAGCTAGCAAAATTTTTCTACCGCATTAAGCGGTGTTTCATTAAATTGCAATTACAGGGGCTGATACATTTTCCTTGGCTGATAAAGTACTTTGGTTTTCTTGAGGCGGATAGCGAGTCCAAATTGCTTTGCTGATCTAGAACAGCAGTCAGTTAGATGCTGCCTGTCTTCAGCGGTATGTGCGATGAGTGTACAGTCATCCGTGAAGAGGAACTTCCTATGAGCAAGTCAAGAACGTTGGTGCGAGCATGAAGATGCTGGAGATTGTGTGGAAGTGCGTGCAAATGCCCTGGTCGCAGTCTTTGAAAGAATCTAGCAGCATAGCACCAAAGAGAATGGTAAATAGTGTAGGTGCTACCACACAGCCCTGCTTAATGCCTTTCATGACAAAGAAAGGCTCTGACAAAGCACCATTTTCCAGCACTCTAGCCAGCATATGGTCATGGAATGAGTGCATGATGGTGATGAATTTGTGTAGGCATCCAAGTTTTTGCAAGATCTGCCTTGTGACTAGCAGTGTTGAAGGCCTTCATCAGGTCTATAAATACCACATAGAGGTTATGGTTTTGTTCCTGCAACTTTTCCTGTATTGGCAAGCAGCAAAAATCACACCCACCGTTTTGAGTCCCCCGTGCGAATGCCACACTGACTCTCTGAGATGATGTTATCGCTGGCAATGATGAAGAGTCTGTTCAGCAAGCCAAATGCCAAAAATCTTCCCAGCAATGGAAAGACAGGAGATATCATGATGGTTGTTGCAGACTGTTTGGTCACCTTTGCATTTATTTGTATATATGGACGACTGAAGCATCCTTGAAACCTTGAGGCATGGTCTCCTGCTCCCAGATAATGTTGAAGAGTCACATGAGCATTTGAGATGTGCAATAACCACCATGCTTATAGAATTCTAGCAATATTCCATCTAAGCCAAGTGCCTTGCTTTGTGACGACTGTTTGATGGTGGCTTCTGTCTCGATGAGACTTGGAGGTCTAGTGAGTTCTTTGTGTATTGGAAACTGTGGTATACCATCGATAGCAGCTTTTGAAATTACATATGGATGACTGAGTAGACTGTTAAAATATTGGCCCAACAATCGATGATAGCTTTCGAGTCTGTGTCCAGTATACTGGCATCACCGCTAGGATGGGAATGGTACCACGAGATGTGGGATGAAAACCCATTTTCAATTGATTGTCCAAGCATTTAAGGTCCTTCCGGTCTGCAGCCTGTTGGATATTTTCTGCTATGTGCTTTCACCAATCATCTTTCATTATACACAGCTTAGACCAATCCATTGCTTAAAGCTGTAATAGGCTTTCCTACTGGTCGAAGTCTTGTCAGATAACCATGCTTTATGTGCCTCTTGCAGCAAGTCAAATATGTGCATTATCTCTGAGTGGTCTTCATGGAACCAATCTTGGTGTTTCCTTGTACTAAACTTTAAATGTCCCTGGCAGAACTGAAAGTTATATTGTGACGCTGACTCTGCTCAGCCTCAACCTACATCACAGTGATGTCTGATATTGGAAAAGCCTCTGCAAACGTTTGCTGCAGTACTTTCTGTTTATCTAAGAGAGTGCGCTTGTGGACATAATGTTTCTTTATGGTTATGGCTCATTGCTGACACTTCTTCTTGGATCAGAGGGCTGGCTGCATTTTACCGCGCATCCATCTATGGTCAGACCAACAATCAGGACCTCTCATTGCCCTGGTCAGGTTGACATCCTGCAGATCATGCTGGCAGACTATGACAAAGTCTATCAAATGTCAGAGGTGGGAAGGAGGATGCATCCATGGTTTTACTTGGTGGACTACAGCATTGGTAATGACCAATCCATTGGCAGTGCAGGTGGTAAGAAGAGTTCCATTGGAGTTTTCACTGCCATGATGGCTGATGATGTTTTTCCAGGCTGTATGATTACAGTTGACCATGGCATTAACATTTCCAAGGATTGTGTTTGTCATTGAGTGGAATTGATCTAATGATGCTTTCTAGGTCTTCACAGAATTTTTATTTTGTTTCTGTAGGGTTTGTCATAGAGGGAACAGATGCCCTAATGAGCCTAGCATCTCTTTCACCAGACAGACCGATACACAGAAACATAAACCTGTCTCTGATACCTTTGGGGAGAGAATCCAGCTTTTGTGAGATGGATGTTTGAATGGCAAAACCAGCACCTGATTGGCACCTTTCGGCATCAGGCAAACGGATCCAATAAAAGGTAGATCCAGCACCAACCTCTTGGAGCTGAGACTCATGGGCACACCGAATTTAGCTAAGATCAGTGGTGTCAATGCCCTATCTCATAAGTTCTCGGAGCATAATGGCAGTTCTCTCTGCCCAGTTGTTAGTGTCCAGAAGCATCTGGACATCTACTGAGGCAGTATTGCTGGTATGTTTTATATACTTCACACTCTTTGTATTTTGTCTGCAGAATTGGATGATCAACCAGCCAGAGTAAACTGGAAGGTTAGGAAATGGAGCAGGCATTTAGGGTTCCTTGTTTCCCCTTTCCCTGCATTGGGGAGAGCAGCCCTGTTCCTGAAAAGGGCTATTCTGTTGCATGGGCAGGATACAATCAATGCAGCTGCTCCAGTGTCTATGACAAGCGACCATCACACCCACACCGCCGTGCATGCAGGTTTGTGACTGGGGGCTCCCAACAGCAGCATCTGTCTGCCTCTGTTGCCACTCCCTCAGTGCCACAGGACTTGAAACTTCTGAGACAAACGGAGTGGATTTAAATGGGTGGGGTTTGTACATCAGCCGATCCCTCTCTTTCGTCCCAACTAGGCAAATGCCCAACTGGTACAGGAACCTGCAACAAGCAGGGTGACTGGCAGGACGCAGCTATAGAACCCATAACTAGGGGCTAATTTGCCACTTTGAGAAGTTGTACTTCTTCGCACCGAAGGATAGCCACCTTCACCACGTAATCCATGGTTGGGACTATTTACCCGTAGCTGGCGCATGGTAGGTGATCACCAGGGCACATCCACATGCCAGTGGGCCTGCATCCCTGGGGACCATGCTGCTCCTAGATCCCTCAGACATTTAGCCTGAAGCCTCAGGGTGTGGTCAGTTTCCAGCTGGTGCCACAAGGAGACACTGCAAAAGTTTTGACCACGGTGGAGAGGCTATTGCACCAGCAAGAAGGACTTACATACTCTGCCTTCCTTTCACCAAAGCTAGCTAGCAGCTGGGTATGAAGTGAGAAGCGGAAGGCAATCGCACTGTGGAACACGCAGCACTAAATGCATTACCCTGCCCTGTGCCGAAGCACCTCTACCCACTAATTAATGCGATCTGCCTGCCTTCCTTTATAAGTCCAAACAAATTGGCCTAAGAGAGATTTAAAATAATAACTTCAAGCAATTGCTTTTGATATTTTAAACTTGTCCTGTTTATACCAAACTATTCAAAAAGGAGGGACCACACTTAACGATGCATGTCTTAGGAAGTCTGCGTCCTTACTTCTTGGAGTTGTACTAGAAGTGTAATAAATGTAATAGAAGCATATTGGAATTGATGACTGATTATCATAAGTACATATAATAAGGAATGCCAGTGATTTGCACTGTTCTTTGGTATAACTCTTAGCTCTAGTCTATGATAATTGCTTACAAGACTGTAAGTACCTGCCTAGAATATTGGTTGTGTTTACTCTGGATTGGTGAACTGCTGATTGTGTAATGACATGGTTCTGGGTGAATTAATAAAGTGTTGCTTGGTTAAGAATGCCCCGGGGTCCTGATTTAAGAAATACAGACCAAGATAAAAAGTTGACCTGAAAAGAACCTAGTGTTAAATTAGTAAGCGTGTACGCCCTGGACTCCGTAAGCAGGGGATATGCTATTAAACTCCATTCTCTATCGGCTACAACACTTATCCAATTGGCTTCTGCTTTAAAATCTAACACACCCCTCGGCAAATTCATAACATCCACTGCCTGTCATGTATACACCTGATACAGAAGTCCTTGCCCAGGCCAGAGGCAGAGCTTGGTCAGCTGGCTGCTGGAGCAACTGGCGCCCACCATCCACCAAGCTCAAAGGCCAGGAGCATTAATAAGAAATAGACCCAGTCTGTGAAAGTTCTATGGGATTTAGAACAGACGATGGGTCAGAATCACGGATGATCCAAGCAGGTGCAGTTCCCTTAACTTCACTGGAGCTGCACCTTCTTATGTCAGCTTTGAACTGGGCCTTAGGCTAAGAGTGAGAGGCTCCTTGGTGGCGCTCCTCTTTGAAATGGCCACCAGACCACAGGAGGAGGGGAAGGAACCGTTTTCCCTGCTTGCCTAATGAAAAATGAAGTACCCCAGCAGGATGCCAGCCTTTCCTTAGTTGCCATAGAAACATGCACACACATTGCTCCCTAAGAACCAGGACTTGGTAATCTTTGCAGCAGCACACTGGTCATGCTGTGCCTCTGGCCAGGGCAGGGAGCACTGTTTCAGTTGCCTTGCCAAGCCCTCATAGCATCTCGGCTGGTCTCAAGGGTTAGATCTACAAAGGGGATCTGGGTTCACTGTCCCTTTAAGTGTCCTGCCACCCAGTGGAACCCTCAGCCCTGCATTAGGTGCCCAGGGTCCCTGTACATGCACGGGGTGAGAGAAGTGCCTTGGAACAGAGTCCACAAAAGCCACCATGCTGGGTGGGGAGCAGCCTCAACCAGCCAATGGGAAATGCTGAAGATGGGGTATAGCCTAACCCTCAAAGGGAGTTTGGCACCTAACTCTGGGCCAGAGCGAGGCACCTCCCTCTGCTTGGGATTCACAGCCGAAAACCCGCGCTGGAGCTAGGCTTCTAAGACCTTCCTCACACGAAACGGAGGAGGCGGAGCCTCCCTTATCACCTTTAGCCCAGAGGTAGCAGCACTCACCCTGGATGTGGGAGACCTGCATTTAATTTCCCCCTCCCCCCAGCAATTTAGAGCAGGGACTTGAAGGTGGGTCTCCCCGCTCCCAGGTGAGTGCCCCAGCCACTGGGGTATTCTGGGGTAGGGCTCTCTCTCCTTCTCCGGTGGGAGCTGTTCAGTGGCTCATGGAGCGGGCATAATGGCTGCCTTCCCCAGTGATTCCAGGCCCTGCGCCAATGATTATTTATACACAGTACTTCTGTTAGTCTCAAAGGTGCCACAGGACCCTCTGTTGCTATTTATACACAGTGGAGCTCACCCAGCCTCTCATCATTTTGCATCCAGATGGGTTGCAGGGCCACCTTCAGGGTATAGGGATGGCCAGCCCAGACCTCAGTGCTGACAAATTTCCTGCCTTAGTGCCACAGAGGTTAGTCGGGGGTAGAGGTGGCACTCCCTCCCTGAGCCCCCCCTGCATGGGGCTGGCTTATGCCACCTGGCATAGTGCTCGCCCCCCCCAAACATCCATCAAGGGCATGCCCCACAGTTTGAAAACCTCTGTGCCAAATGGAGGGCAGAAATCTGGAGGGGGACATGACCCCACAGGCCCCCCCATGCATTGCCTCTGCCACTATCCCCTCCATGATATAGACATCAAACTATGCCTATGAGTAGAGGCCAGAGTGTGACCCCAGTGTGGCTGGCAGGCTGCAGCTACGCACCAACACTCAGGGCAGCTGCACGCTGGTGGCCGTTTGTGAGTGGCGCAGCAAGACAGGGTAACACACCCAAGGCTGCAGGGCAGGAGTGACACGGCCTCTCATTGGTCTGGATAACACCCTGGAATGTCACACCGGCACCATGGCGATTTTGCAGGCTCTTGTGATTGGACAGTGCAAATGATTTCCATGTAATCACTGCTGAAAATGAATGGTCCATTGTCCTTGTCTCTGGTCACACCTGGTTCGGTCTGACACAGATGTGTTTGCCTTCCCCTTTGTCTGGAAGAAACCTCTTTTGCCTCCTTTGTCTGTTTACAGTCTCCAAAACATAATAGCAGAGAGTAGCCATCCTTTCACACAGAGTGCTGTTACAAACATTTCACAGTGATATTAATGACCAGGGCGGTGTTCATTTTCAAATGACATATTACACAACACCTTGTACTAATAAACATCATCACAATAGTGTGTGAAGTGTATGGAGCTGGCCAGGGAGCCCTTTGCCATCTGGCATTGGTCTGGTTTGCTGGGCAATTGCTGAGAACATTACAAAGGGCCCTGCACCCTTTGGACAGTGCAAGGACTGGGGTCTGCTTCAGAGAGCTAGGTCCCTGTCTGTTCAGTGTCGGAGTGACTGACTGCCCCGAGTCAGTGTCGGAGTGACCAGGAAGCTCATCTTTGGTCTCCCTTCCTTATCTCCAAACAACAATCCACAGATTCATAGATTCCAAGGCCAGAAGGGGCCACCGTGATCATCTGGGCTGACCTCCTGGATAGCACAAGCCAGAGACCCGCCCCAACCGAACGCCTAGAGCAGAGCTCTTAGATAAAACATCCAGTCTTGAGTTAAACATTATCAGTGATGGAGAATCCACCACAACCCTGGGTAAATTGTTTCAATGGTTAATTGCCCTCACTGTTAAAAAATTTACTCCTTGTTTCCAGTCTGAATTTGTCTGGCTGCAACTTCCAGCCATTGGATCATGGGATACCTTTCTCTGCTGGCCTGAAGAGCCCATTATTAAGCATTTGTTCCCTGTGTAGGTACTTATAGATCATAATAAAGTCACCCCTTAACCTTCTCTTTGTTAAACCAACCAGATTGCACTCTCTGAGTTTATCACTAGAAGGCATGTTTTTTAATCCTTTAATAATTTTCATGGCTCATCTCTGAACCCACTCCAATTTTTTATGATTCCTAGCTTCTGATTTATATTCATTCCTACCAACTTCACCTTTCTTCCATTTGTTATACATTATTCAATATTTTACAACCGACTTCACTTCCCCTCTAAATCAGTCCTTTTTTAAAAAAAATCAACATGACCTTCCTCAATTGTGGCTTTTGGGGCATTTAGTAAAGTGTTCATAAAACAAGTCATAATTATCAATCACATTTTTCTGATTAAATACTTCCTCCCAGCTGATTTTCCTCCTCATTGTTTTCAGCTTTATGAAATTGGCCCTTTTAAAGCACCAAGTATTGTGACAAAGTTCCTCCTCTATCTTGGTGGGTCCTGCGCTTATTGGCAGATTTTCTTGCCTCAGAGATTCACCATGTGGGTTGGGGAACAGCCCAGAGACCTTCCCCTCTGGGAGAACCCACAGTCCAGGTCAATTGGGAGGTTTGGGGGAAACCCGGGCCCGCCCTCTACTCTGGGTTCCAGCCCAGGGCCCTGTGGACTGCAGCTGTCTATAGTGCCTCCTATAACAGCTGTATGACAGCTACAACTCCCTGGGCTACTTCCCCATGGCCTCCTCCAAACACCTTCCTTATTCTCACCACAGGACCTTCCTCCTGGTGTCTGATAACGCTTGTGCTCCTCAGTCCTCCAGCAGCACACCCTCTCACTCTCAGCGCCTTACGCCTCTTGCTCCCAGCTCCTCACACTCGCCCCACAAACTGAAGTGAGATCCTTTTAAAACCCAGGTGCCCTGATTAGCCTGCCTTAATTGATTCTAGAAGCTTCTTAATTGGCTCCAGGTGTCCTAATTAGCCTGCCTGCCTTAACTGGTTCTAGCAGGTTCCTGATTACTCTAGTACAGCCCCTGCTCTGGTCACTCAGGGAACAGAAAACTACTCATCCAGTGACCAGTATATTTGCCCTCTACCAGACTCCTGTATCCCACTGGTCTGGGTCTGTCACAGTATACATATATACATACTACTGGTCTGGACTTTATTTGGTTTGCACATTATAAATGTGATCAAGTCATGATCACTTGTACCTAAGCTACCATTGATTTAGTATTGTGTTCAATTCCTCTTTATCGGTCAAGAAGATGCCTAATATAGAATTCCCCATGTTGGATGTAAATCTTTTTGATTAGGGAAATTATCATGAATAATATTTAGAAATTCCACAGATGTTTCAATACTGGCAGCATGAAACTTCAAGCATATGTCACCTCACATGGAGTCCCCCATCATCACACAGGTTTTTTTTCCTTAAACAAAAATAGGTGCCGGTTATCCTGTTCCCTAGTGTGATTTGGTGGTCCATAGCAGACACCAACTAATAATGCTTGATTTGTTAGGACATTGATGTGTAAGCATTCAAGATCAATTTTTTCAGAGTTATCAGTGATAACTGATGAAGCAGGTAATGCCATTTTTTAAATAGAGCGCCTGTAACCGGTTTTGTTCTCACCACCATGGCACCTCCTGCTGGTCGTTCGGGAATTAGCTCATCCCAGCCTAGGAGTGCCGCCTGCTGGCTGGTGTCTCTGGTGCTGTCACTACTTGTCTTTCATTATCAATCTCCACCACTGTACTTCAGGCCCCACATCCCTCCGGGCCCACGGTACCCCTTCTCCTGGATACCGCCCGCAGCAGTACTCCCACACTTGGGGTCCTCCCCTCCCCAGGGAACCCCAATCCCACCTTGCCTCAGTGACCCACTGCCAGTTTTCATCTAGCCCCTTCCCTCAGGGGCAAACTTGTCTGAAGTGGTCACTCATCATTGGCCAGGGGCTGGACCTGTTGCCTCCTCCTCCCCTGGCTGCCTCCCCACAGCCCTAGTACCTCCTCCGGCCCTGACAGCAAGGCCTTGGCCTGGGAATTTTCCAGGCTGGAGCTCCCACAGCGCCTCCTGCCCTTCCCCAGCACTGCGCTGTCCAAGGTACCCTTTTCATCTTTCAGGCAGCCAGGTCCATCTCACTCCAAGGCTGGAGAAAGATTGCCTGCCTTTTGGCCCTGCAGCCCTTTTATAGGGCCCAGCCTGGCCCTGATTGGCTGCCTCCCCGCCTTTTCTGATTGGCTGTCCGCCCCAGCCCTCTTCAAGGGCTGGCTTTTAACCCTTTCAGGGCCAGAGTGGGATGACTGCCCCGCTACAGTGCCACTCTCCATCCCCTTTTGACCACTTGATCAAATAGCTTAAAACCATTGGTTTTAATATTCCTGTCCTGGAAGGTGTAGGCAATTAAAGAATTTCTTCTCTTCATGTCTTTGGTTCTTTGATTAATTTTGTATCTCAATATCTCAGTTTTGTGCTGAATGCTCAGATCTTCCCTCTTTTTACCCTCCCCGTTTCTTATTCGTCATCCAGACAGCCTGTCCCTGAGAAGACTGATCCACTTCTACTGAGGGCATTTAGTTATTTTTTATTTAATTTATTTATCCAAACTATTCCACAAAACCAAAATCTTCCATGCTACACCACTTCCTTAGAAAGCAGTTCCCTTCCAGAAACTTCAGCCTTCTGTGTTCCTTTGCTCGTGGGACAGGGAAGATCACAGAGAAGATTACTTGGATGTACTTCTTCAGTACCCTTCTGAGTTCCCTGAAATTACCTACAATCTGCAAAATATCCCATGACACAGTGTCATTAGTGCTGATATGAGCCATCATCAGTGGATCCTTTCCCCTCCATTTAAGAAGCCTATCCAATCTTAGAGTGACTAGTCCTGGGGGAATTCTGCGCCACTGTGCAATGCAGAATTTTGCAGAAATTAATATTATGCGTGCAGAATTTCCTTTTCCCTCACAGAAATGAGCTGCAGTGTTGCTGGTCACCACCAGGGGCCGCTGGAACCAGCAGAGCACACGTGAAAGACACTGCTGGGGGAGGGGGAGGGAGCTAGAGGGTCCCTGGCAGCTGCAGTTCCCAGCATGTCCCGGGCGAAGGAGAGGGCAGCGTGCAGGAATCTCCACACATGCCTGGGACCGAGCATCAGGCTGTTTCTCCCTCTGGATCCCTGGGCTCTGGGGCGGGGAGGGGACAGGTGTCTGGGCTGGGGGGCACGGCTGGGCTCTGGAGTGGGGAGGGGACAGGTGTCTGGGCTGGGGGCACGGCTGGGCTCTGGGGGGGAGAGGGTCATGAGGGCCTGGTATTGACTGGAAAATTCTATCTGTGTGGAACTCCTTCCCATCCTCTTCTCTCTGGTGGCCACAGCCTGCCCATCCTTGGCTATCACCAACATCCTGTGAACTCCTGCCCCTGTAAGTAACAAGCTATGTGGCCTCATTTCTGACTTCCTTCTCTCCAGCTCCTTAGTGGCCAGCTCCTTTCTTCCATGAACCTGGGGTACTGATGATTCACAAACCTGGCTGTCGAGGAACTCCTCACCTTCTCTGATTCTCAGCAGTGTCTCCACTTACCCTTCGAATCCAAAGATCTTCTCCTCCAGTGAAGCCACCAACTTTCATTTTATGCACAGTCCTTTTTGGCTTCAGGCAAGAAAAAAATCCACCATGGCACATCCTTTGTAGGTCACCATCATTATTCCATTGCTGGCCATATTGAAATTGTACATAGAGCTGAACCTGAAAGAAAAGTCTCTCACACTCCCTCTCTAAACTCCCTCTGAAACTCTCCTGTTAGCCGCTTCTCTTCTTGGCTCTTGAGTTCATTTAGGTAGTGACTTTTTATGCCAAGTCGCGCTGTTTAGCACAGCTCAGCTCTGCCCCTCACCACCAGGAAGTGAATAACCACTCAGAGACTTCAAAGAGTGGAGCTGATCAAAGCTCCAAGGGTTAGAGCCTCGTGGCCTTTATGAAGGCACAGAGCAGATCTGCCTCAACTGCTTACTCATGGGCCTGTGGCCTGTGTTCCCTCTAAGCTGTGGTCCCGCGGCTGCCCAGGAGTGAATCAAGTGCCGCACACTTGATTAGCAGAGCTGCTCACACCCGGTGCCGTGTGTTCAGCTGCCCCCCCCCCCCCCCCGCCCCACTGCTTTGCAGCCACGTTGCTCCTGCCCTCTGCCTTGCAGCCCCTGTCCAGCTGCTCTGGGGACCTTCCTACTTGCTGTGGGGGAGGGGAGGAGGGCGCTGATTTCAGGGTGTCCTTCTTCCCCGCCCATGTACCCTATCTCTGCAGAGCAGGAGAGGGGGGACAGGGCTCGGGGGCAGAATTGCTGCTGGCAGCAGCTGCAGTCTGAACAACAAGCTTTCTGGTGAGTGCCTTAAAGAGACAGTGCATGGTTTCTCATAGACTTCCCCAGCAGCTGGCACACACACACACACACACTGTCTCTGTGTGTGTGTTTGTGTGTCTCTCTCTCACACATACACACACTGTCTCACACACAAACACACAGTCTCTGTGTCTCACACATACACACAAACACTGTCTTTGTCACACACACACTACCTCTCTCTCTTTCTCACACACACACTCTGTCTCTTTCACAATCACTCCCAACACATACTTGGATTGTTGTTGTTGTTGTTAGTTCTTGGTACTTCCTGCAATGCACCTATATTCTCTGTAATTTTATTCTTTCAAAGTGTGTTAATTTAGTTTTCTGACTGGTCTGTGCATTTCATAATTTTATTTCTCTCTTATGCTTAAATTTAATTCTTTGAGTAGCGAGTTCTAAAATGCCTAACTTGTCCTGGCTGGAGTAATTATCCCTATGGTAACTTTAAAAAAAATATTATATCTAAGTTTTTTGTTTCTAGTGGGGGCGCACATCTGCACATTTCCTTGATATTGGTGCACATAACAAAATTCTTTTGCACATGGATGGACAGAATTAGAGGGAACACTGTCTGTGGCCCAGCTCACAACCCGTGCAACCAACCAACCCACTGACAGACCAAACACACCACTCGCCAAGTTGTGCTTCCTCCCAAACCAGGGCTTGGATTTATGATTCTGCCAACAACAGACTGTGAAGACAGAGTTACATAGATTCTGTTTCTCCTGGCATGGATCTGGTGTGTTACACGTGCTATTCAACTACTTCCCTTTATAGGAGAAAAGGTAACAACAAAAAGTTAGTCGTAAAAATCCCGCCAACACCTGACCTGAGCCAGTCTTTTTCCCACCTGTGCCATGCAGGTTACCTGGAGCTCTGCCCATCATTCTCTGCATGAGACCGAACAGAGCCAGAGCCAGGCCAGATTGTAACTGACAATGGGCCATGTGCAAGCAGTTTTAAGAGGCAGAGCCGCTGCTGTCTGCTTTGCCTAGGGTCACCGTACGTCCGGGTTTTCCCGGGCACAGCCTCTTCCTTGAGCCTCCTTTCTCTGTCCATCGGGATTTAAAAAATAACAGGAAATGTCCAGGGGGTTTGCAGAATAGACAAGCGGCAGCTCAGAAAGAGACGCGATTGGTCTGTTTCCTGATTGGTCCCTCCCCTGCATCTGCAGCTGATTGGTCCAGTCCCCTGCAAGCCACAGCTGCTGGATCCAGCCCACCCAGGCCCCAGCTCCCAGCCCTGGGCAGGGGGTCCCGCAGGGAGGTGCTGACTGACATCTGTCGCTGTGTCCTGGGCTTGCGCCAGTTGCCTTGCCACCGGGACAGGGAGCAACACTGCCCCCCACCTCCAGAGAGTGCCCCTGCTGCAGGTACCCCCAGCTCCCCCAACTGTACCCCTCCTCCTGCTCCCCCTCCTTTCTCTCTCCCCAGCTGCCCTCTCCGGGAGTGTCCTCTTTGGGGGAACCTGAAATATGGTAGCCGTACCTTTGTTAGGGATTTTGACTGTACCAATAGAAATCTCCAGGAAAAGAGACCCAATGAGTAGCCCACAGTTCCTGTCACTCACCCCAGAGTGGCTCCCCCACTGCTGACATCACCCCTGTGTGCTGCCTTTCGTGATTTTGTTTGGGTTTTAGAGCTTTGCTCCTAGAACCTGTACTGAGATCCTGCACCCAGGGCAGTTGGCTCTGGCTCCCCGTTGGGAACAGAGACAGGGCAATAGAAAGGTATCAACCATGCAGCTCTCGGGCAGGTAACCTGCCAGCATCCCACCCCAGTTGGCACTAGCATGTCCTAGTTCCTCTCTTTGAGTCCCCGCTCCTTTAGAGCGTTACTGTATCCCCACTCCCCTTGTAGTTTGTAAATTATAACCCCCATCAGGTGACCCTGAGTCCTACAGGGAAAGAAATCGTGCTACACCTCACTATAGTGCTCTAGCTTCTGCAGCATCTTGCAACTTCATTGCACTGTCCCGTGCATGTCTCCTCGGTCCTGTTAGCCCCCAAAATGGTATTTAATATCATTCCTGGGGATGGGGGCGCCTTTGCTCTGTGAAGAGTTGCCTTGGCTAACCCAAGCAGACTAAATTAGCTCTCCCCAGCCCAAATTCCATGGAAATGGGGCTAGCTTTTACAGCATTTTGTTCAGGCTGCATTGCAAAACGTCATGACCTTGATCTGCGTGTGCATCTTTTGGACAAGGAAATGAAAATAATAGGCAAAAAGCACGGCAGCATGTCCCTGTTAGCATTCAGAGCACTAGAGGAGATTAAAGGCAGAGAGCTACAGCCAGGGAGAAATGCAGTGGCAATGCAAGATTCGAAATGGAGGGGGAAGGGGTATGGTCACTGTGAATCTGGGTCTGGTGGGGATTATGTTCTGATCTGACCAGTCATGGCCACAGATTTCTCCGGGAATCATTAGCGAGACAGAAGCAGCCAAGCAGGGCGGCAGAAGGCAGTGCAAATCACCCCCAAGAAAGCTGGATTTGGAACTCTGTGTTGGGTAATCCAAGCACTGCTTGTTCTGCTGGCCGCCCTGTTCAGAATACCCCCAGGGCTTCTCCCTTACAGGGTCGGTGCTCTTCCCTTAACAATTCCCATCCAGGGAGTCCTTTTTCCAGGGCTCCGATAAGGGTGGCAAGAGGGAAGGGATAGAAAAAGAAAAGGTATAAAACCAGGAAAACCAGCTGCAGCCACTAGTGAATATGTCCAGAAAAGGAGCTGGGAAACATTTTCTAAATCAGTGGAATACGTCATCTAGGGTGACCAGATGTCCCGATTTTATAGGGACAGTCCCGATGTTTGGGGCTCTTTTTATATGGGCTCCTATTACTCCCCACCCCATCCTGATTTTTCACACTTACTATCTGGTCACCCTAATGTCATCTTTAATGCCCCATGTGCCTAGTATGCTTAGCCCCCCGGAGAGGGATCCCAGATTTGCTCCAGATCACTAAGTCTGTTCAGCTTTAGTAAATTTTTCAAGGGATTGTCCTGCTTTCCTCAGGGAAGGATGATGCGTTTCTCTGCACATAGTGAGGCTCTAAGAATCCACCTCGTTTCATGATTTATACTTCCAACTGTGCCACCAAAGACTCACTGGTGCAAAGACAGAGAGGAAGCAAAGAGCAAAACTACTGACCAGTGTCCCTCTCCCAGTACTCTACAAGTAATACATCACCTCCCTACCACACGGGGGAGCTGTAAAGCCGATGAGATGATGACGTGTTGCCAGGAGAAAGGCTATGTTAAGGCCTTGCTACATGAGATTTTTAAAAATCTGATTTAGTTAAACCTGGGTAAAAGGCTGTGTGGACATTCTCAGTTTGGTTTAAGAGTGATTTATTGCAGTTTAGCTTAAACTGATTCCTAAATTACTTAAACTAAAGCTAAATCAGCCAGTCTAAACCAAAATCAGAGCGTCCACACATGGGTTTAGTTAAATCCGTTTAAAATGCATTGTTAAATCAATGCAACTTTCTTGCATGGAGAAACCTTAAATCTCTGAGCATGCCCAGTGTGAACTAGATGTTTCCGGAAGTCTGAGCAGGTTCAGGCTGGGCTGAGTGCTTGGGGCAGTTAATGAAAGTGCTGGGCCCAGTCCCATGACGAACCTGACTCCTGACTGCTCCCTGAACGTTACACAAGTTTTGTCAGACCGTAGCCAGAGTGGCTGTTTCGTCAAAGGTCACTGCTGGATTTGCAGAAAAATAGCATTTGTTTAAGCCAAAGTAAGGGGGGGGAGGTTGTCAAACACAAGCCCCTCTGACCCAGCGTGTGTGCAACACCATAACTTTGCGTAGGCCCCTGTGGCTTCCCTTCCACTCGGTGCAGTCCCCGTTGGGCCAGGTGGCCCATTTGTGGTCTAGGTTAATGATAATGGTACGTATTACTTCTCTCAGCAATTGCCATGAGCATGGGTCTTTGAGAACTAATATATTTGGCTGTCGCTGGCAAGTGACCAATACTCCAAGGTGCGCAGATATCCTCCCTACCCATCTCCATATGTGGGCTGCCATTGCAAAGTCACTTCTGTCTTTGGAAGACTTCACAGGCATGAATGTGAAAAGGAGTCCAGTGGTTGAGACCGATTGGTATGGGACTCAGGTAGCATTTCGCTCTCAGGGGAACGTCTCAGGACACACTGGTGCTCTGCACCATTCGTGTGGTATATACAGGGTCATCATCAGCAGAGATGCAGCCCTAGCAGGCCTGGATGCCTCCTTGAAACATCCTAAATTTAAGCAGCAGCCTATCAGGAGGCTGCCTTACCAAACAATTGCTGGGGAGAGGGAGAAAGGACCAGCCCTGGGCTGAATTATGGAAACTGCAGTGGCGAGGTCTGGGGGGCTGCACGGTGGAGGGACTATATTCCTGCATTCCGTCAGGAGGACGGAGGGGCAGACTTTGCTTTTTCCCTTATAAATTATTCTACCCCAAGGACTCTGTGTGGTTTTCGAACATGTATTAGAGACAAGTCCTGCAGGAGCAAAGGCACTAATAGAAAGAGAATTTTCAGTGACAGAGTTTTCTCCAAATCAACTGTCCTTTTGAATTAAAAAAAAGTCACAAAATCCCTCTCCCAGGAGCAGGAACATACGTCAGGAAACAGGGTTCTAAGGCGGTTTGTACTGTCTATACACAGGAGCTTTCATCTAAAGACTTCAAGGCACTTTACAAACCTCACAGCACCCCTGAAAGCTGACCCCATCCTAGTTTCAGCATTCATCTTCACAGTCTCTGCTTTTGTTAGCATCGCTCTCTGTGTCCCATGGCTTTACATCACGTCTCTGCCACCTGTCTTCTCGTACTTCACCCATCTTTCCACTTCTCTTCTGGTGCTAATGTCCATGGACTTTGGAAAAAATCAGTGATACATTGTCAGCAAGGTGTAAAAAAGGTGCGCTCAAGGGTACTTCCTAATTGATCTGTGGGTTAACGTGAGTATCTCAGCGTTTGCATTGCAGGCTCTCCCCATTACAGATTATGCATATTGGAATCAGTGGGTGGTGAGTCTTGTCACATAACAGCAATATCAGACTTTTCTTACTGTAGAGCACAGGAACTGGGTAGTGTTCATTTAAATAATTTGTGAACCTCTCTGTGTTCAACAGGTAGAATTTTGCCAGAGCAGCAGTGCACCTACCCCGCTAGGTTATGCATGTTGTTTATAGTTAGTAAACATCGTTCCTTTGACCACACTGTGCCCATGTGTTTTCTTCATATTACATTTGTTGTATAAAAAGCAAAAGACACAACACTAGTCCTGAGGCACATCAAGTGACTGGAGTTGGAAAATGAAGACCAGATTTACCAGTACTCCTGCATGTCACTCTCTTACCACAGAGAAGAAGGGCAGCATTAAGGACAACTTCACCAAAGAGGAAACCAGCTTGATGGTGTGCTACTAACAGAGTGAATTATACCTAGACTGTACACAGAAAACACATTGTGCAGAGCTGTCATTGTAGGAACTGGCCAGATCGTTCTATTTATCAGTGAACTGACCTGTTATGATGCTCATGGGCAGCATCTCCTTTGATGGCAACTCTCTCTAATCCCAAACAGTCTGAGTCAATGTCCCCTTGTCAATTCCTGTTCTCAGAGATGCTCACTGGAGTATAGGGTTTATCATATCACATCAAACTGTGGGTTCATCTAGCGTAGAATCTTACGTAGCCACTGGTCCCTGATGCTTCTGCAGAAAGTTCAATCTCTCCATAATGCATCTTGTCAGTTGTGCAGTGATGCACATGGGGAAGGGAGATTCCTTCGTGGCTCCTGTAGCACTCAACATATGCCCTAAAGTGTGAGGTTTCACTAAACTTTCCATAGCGTCAGTGATCAGAGAAGTCATTGGCCATAAAATTATCCAGTGCCTTCATAATAACCCCTTAAATAAGGATTATTGCAGCCGCAGTATTCACCTCATGGCCCACTTTCATCTCATGTATCTTCTTCTGGTGGCTCTAATTTGTGAAACCTTGTGGGATTATGGTTACAACCATCTAACCAATCATAATGCCAGGGAATCTCTGGAGCCTCAGATAGCTTGTTAATAGCTAGCTAATAGCTATGTGATCAGGTATCCTATAGCTACTGGCAACATACGTTTATCAGCCAGGGCCCCCACCTGTGTTTATCAGCCATTCCTCACTGAACTTTGTCTTTGGTCTGCTATTTGTGTCTCTAGCTCTCTGCCCAGCTCCCTCTCTCCACACTTGTCATGGTGGTGGTGTTCATTGTCCCCTGGGCTCCATTCCACATCAAAAGGCTGGTGTGAAGTTCTGCCACCCAGGGGAGCACATCAGATCTGTCCATCTTCCACTACATCTCCAGGGTCTTCTGCCTGAGCGTTGCCATCAACCACATTATCTACAACCTCCTCTCCATGTTCTGCAGCTCCTTCCGGGAAAGGGTCTGCTGCCATGCTTCGAGCAGGGCTTCCACACAGCTCTCCAGGCCTCAGCAAGGTATACGAGGTCCCCCTCTCAACTAGAAAAACCTGCAGGACTATCAGACACTGTTACTAACGATAAGTGCATGCCACTCTCTAGTGACACCAAGATGAAGCTGCCTGTATACATCCCTCATAGCAAGTGCATGATCTATATACTGGATGGCTCCTGGACTGTTCTGGTGTAACAAAGCCAAGCCTCCCTGGGCCTTTTGAGTCTACAGTCCCCCCTTTTGTCAGCTGATCTGCATGGGAACTTGTCACAGCAGTTTAAAAAAGCAGCTGTCTGCCCATCCTCTGACAGAGGGAAGATTGGGAGAGAGTTCCCAGGATGACAGCTCAGCCCAAATCCCAATCTCCTCCCAGCCTCTGACGTGAGAGAATGATTTGGAGAATGAGTGAGCAAAGAGCCCATCTTGAGTAAAGGGGCGGAGAGAACAGAAAGACAGAACGATCCATGAAGGCAGTTTTCGGATATAATTGTTTAATAAAGGCAGCATTCAAATAGCTAACTGGCCGCTTCCCAGCTGTGCCACTTCATCTTCCAGCTGCTCACCTCTGATGGGGAAAGAGAAGGACTCTTTTGACACCAAGTCCTTGAGTCAGCTGTGCTGGCTTCATCCATTCCCCACCCACTTGCTTGGGGGGGGAAGGAGCAGGCATGCAGCATCTCCTTACTGCTGTGTTCCCAGACCCAAGCGCCTGTGAGGCTGCACTGGGACATCGTGGGATTTGCACCCCCCCTTGTGCCCCAATCATAGCAACGATTGAGCCCGTATTGATTTGGGTGAGGATATGTATGGCTTAGGATGAAGCTAAATAATTATTGGGTAAGTAGTTGCTTGCTAAAACTTGTGACACCAGTGCTCAACAGTGATTTTACTGTCACTGGAATTTTTCCAGAGCTGTGTATGTTAGATGAACAAGGCGATCTCAGCTGTTCCTAGGTGGCTGATGCCACACGGTTATGGTGCCTGCATGTTTTATCAGTGGCTCTTCAGGGCAGCAGACCTTTGCTGATTTACCCCAGCTGAAGATCTGCCCTTTTCCCTGTGGTTAATTCAGTCAATTAGAACATTCTTTTCTCTCGACATAGTAACTACTCGAGATATTCAGTGAATGAAAAACATTAAAACTCACTGGTCAGATTCCGCTCTCAGGTGCAAGGGTGTAAATCTAGTGCAATTACTTGGCAGTTATACACATGCAACTGAGAGAAGAATATGGCCCACTGACACTTGTCTATGATGTCCTTTTTGTTCATATCTCTCCTTAAAATTGATGGCTGTTCTGTTTGAATATTATTACTGCTGACAGAATACTGTGCCCATGGTCTGCATATTTCTGTGCCCCCCACGCAGAAAAATGCAAAAGAGATCTGCGGGGGGGAAATGTGCCTCTTCCCTGGCAGCCTAGCCATCACGTCTGTGCCAGCGTGCCCGGAGCAGCCTGAGAGACGCAAATCACTGCAGGGGGAGGGAGACGGGGCGTGCGCGCCTGTGGGGGAAAACGTTGATCACCATCAGGGGTGGGACTGGGCGTGCTTGCCTGCCATCAAGCGAGAGAGACTCTGTCCCTCTCGCTTGCTACTGTGACTCGCGGACGTGGAGAGGTAGGTCTTTTTATTGTGCACGAGGCAGGCTCTGTTCCCGAGGCAGAAATGTAGCAGCCTGCCTGCTAGTTAACTGATCTCATTCTCCGAGGCAGAAGGTAGCAGCCTGCCTGCACAGTAACATTGTTAATGTTCCTATTGTTAGTTAACTGTTCCCTTTCTCAGTCAATTCCCCCAGGAGTATAAAACCTGTAAAAGTTTTAAGAACCCTAAATTGCCAGAGTGATGTAAAACCTTAAACATGGCAGTAAGGAAATCAGCTAGGAAGATCTATGTGCTTTCTCACTTTTTTCCTGTGCTAAAGTGGCACAATAGAGTTAGATTACAGCTCAGGATTTATTTTACTTACCCATTAAAAGACTTTGAGGGCAAATAAAACAGACCAAGCAGTTAATAAAATGTCAGGACAATCAGAAGCAAACACTTCCCAAAGTACCCAGCCAGGTCCAGGACAATGATTAGCAAAACTGTATGACTTTCATGTGTGAAAGTCTGAGCAATTTAAAATGACATTCTACCTTTTTTTGGCTGTTTGTGTTCTGTAATGTAATTTAAATGAAAATCCAGGATTATAACTGGAATGCAGGGTATTAGTTACCAAGTGTTTGTAACTTAACTTTCATGTGTTTAGAAAATGCTGAATAGTTATTGTGACTTTTTTCTGTATTGTAGTTTAAATAAATTACCAAAACAATTGAAACGGGTGCGATTATATTACATTATTTTGACAAATAAAATATGCAGAATTTTGCAGAATTTTTAATTTTTGGCACAGAATCCCTCCAGGAGTAAAATATGTGATTTCTCCCAAGATGTTTCTGTGTCACTATCACAGATGTTTATAAATTAAATGTTTTTTTTTTAAAAACACAATAAATGGTCCCAACCAAGCTTTGAAATTCATTCCTCACTGAGGTGTGTGGGGTTGAGTAGCATTCACACCACAGCTGTTGTTATTTGTCTGGAGTCAGTTTCCAATGTGGCTAATACGAAGGCTAGAATGTTATTTAAAATGAAAACAGATTCTACAGCAATGTTTGTGGAGGGATCTTAAAAACTGTGGCCTATGCCTGCTCACCTGCCTTTCCACTGATGGAAGCAGAGTCACTGGGGGCCTATTTGGCTCCCATTAGAGTCAGGGAGAGTCTTTCAGCTGATATCAATGGAAGCTGGATCAAGTCCTAGGGCTCAAGCTCATTTGAGGAATTATATTTTAACAAATGCCCTGCCCCCTCATTTCAACTGGTTTTCAAAGTTGTTTGGTCATCTAGTGAGGATGAGGCCAAACTGACTTATAACCATGTTTAAAAATATGATCTAGCATCAAGGCAAGGGTCGTTTTATAATCTCTCACGATTACACAGGAGCAAATCCACTGGGGGCGTAGGTCATTGACAGATGATTTTACATTTTGTCACAACGTCAAGAGTCATTTAAAATAAGGCAAAAGACATCCCTAGGGATTATGCCCAGCTGGTACCAAAGTTTCACCCTTGTGTTAGTGACCTTTGTAACAGTATTAATTAGCACAAGGGAAACATGGCCTACAGGGACTACCGACTATCCTCCCACATTTCGGATTTATTCAGAGCTGGGATTTGCAATACCAGCTTTGATCTAGACACACCGATCTCTGTGCAATCAGATAAATCTGCTGCTGGAATTCTGTGGGAGCCTTAATTCCCCACAGATGGTGGATTTTGCATTTCTACTTTTAGTAGTGTGCCAACGTCAGTGAGCTGCAGACAACATGTCTGAGGGAAGTCATAAGGGATCCGGTCCATGTCCCTTTGGGAAGGGGTTAGTCACAGGGCATTCTGCCACACTCCCATGGACATTTCACTCCACTTGTAAAAAAGGGCCTGAGCTAGAAACTATAGGTTTTCTCTTGCTCTCACTTCCATCAATTTGTTTTGGCCAGTGTTACTCCACGGACATCAATGGAGCTAGTCACTATTTATACCAGTGGGAATGAGAGCAAATCAGATCCCATAAATCCAGATCTTTTTATAGTCTCTCCTCTCCCTCCCCCCGCCCCCAAGAAAAGCTCTGTTAATTTAAAATTCAGGTTATCGGGTGAATTCTCATTTACAAAACTAGACCATGACTATTGTGTCTCATTTATATTTAGGAAATAAAGCTGTAGAATACACAGGACAGGCTTCCGTAGATTCTGTGGGTACCAAGGCGCCAACAGGAGTATTAGTTCAGCCCAGTACATAAGATGGAGGAGTGACTCAGTAGAAGATAAAAATGCTCACTGTTAACATTGACCCCCAAGGAGAAGCCCTTGCTAACAGGAAAGTAAAACATTTTGACATAACAGACACTGCCCAGCTCTGGGGGCTCAGCCCTGACCTTTGGCCTCTGGATGCAGAGCCCCATCCCCTAAGCAACCCAGGTACACTGTGCCCTTCCCCCAGTGCTAGAAGAAATGGAAGGTGAGTGAGGATTAACCCCTTGTACACTAGGACCAGAGAAGTTCCAGCCACCGAACCAGACAGCTGGTTCTGTGGTTTAAGGTCAGCATAAGAGGACTTGCCATGAGCTCAAAATCCCGAAAGCTGCATTTTGCAGAAAGGGTCTAGAGGAGCATTGCAGTCAGTTGTATATACACAGTCTCAGTCCAGTAGTCACTGTCTGCAGCCATGTGTTCCAGGCACCAGCACTCACAGAAGCAATCAGAATTTAGACAGGGTTTAATATTATTGTTATTGCACAGTGTAAATATCTGACCATCGGAAGATGCACAAGGTGTGAGCGGTGATCGCCTACAGAGAACAACACTGGGACCAAGACTGCACTGCAGCAACAACTGTGACTCCAGGGATTGGATGGAGCAATGGGGCATCCTTACATCAGAGCCTATGTTTACTGGTTAGCTTAGATGGAGGAGAACAAGGGAGGTGGAGAGGGGGTAAAATCACAGATTTCTAGGCTCTGTTCATATCCTCTTTTCCCAGTGAACTTGAAGATGGGAAGGATGGAAAGGAGAGAGACAGGGGAACAGGAAGAGAGGCAGAGAGGACAAGATCCACGTCTTCCAGCTCTGGCAACTCCTCAGGGTGAGCCAAGGTCTCCTAAATCCTGCAAGAATGAACAGCAGAACACCACCTTGCAGTCACTGCTGGCTGCCAACAAGGTCTCATGACCAAGTGGAGGAAGTTAACCAGCCACAAGAGACCAGGGCAGGTTCAAGAGAACATGCACTGCCAAAAAGTCCTTGAACTTACCATGAGAAGATTTACTTACCATGCCTTTGCCCGGCCCCACAGCCAAGTATTTCAGGACTCTACAGCCCATGCCAAGTCTGAGCCAGCACTCAGCAGTGAGGCTGATTAATCACAATGGTAACATTTATCTAGCTACAGCCCTTTGATGGGTTTGAACTCAGGCTCCAAGCAGGGCTGTAAGCAGTGATGCTGCCCTCAGCCCAAGGTCTCTGTCAGCTGGAGTCCTTCCTCTGCTGACGGTCATGTTCCTACAGCCTCTGCTCCCCTTGCACTGATATGATGTTTTGCCATCACTGCCAGCTTCCCCCAGGGGTGGGATAAAAGCAAATGCCTTAACATAGCAACTTGTTGTGTGTCATCTGTGCTCCCTGCCTAGGCAGCCAGGTGGGTACAAGGAAGAAGGCAAATGCATCAGTGGCATTACAAGGTACTTGAAGGTGGCCCTAATTTAAAGGGATCAAGTTCCAGGCTAGTGCCCTATCATGTGTCTTCAGTCTGTGTTCTAACTAATTCTTCATCCAGCCACACGTGGGAAACTGGGAAAGGTTAGAGCCCATTGGAGCCACAGTCCCGACACAGCTCAGTCTCCGCTCACAATGCACACACAGGGATCTACACTCACATCTGAGCCACAACACAGGACAAAACACACAGTACTCACAACTACAAACCCCCACAGGGAGGCACGCCGGCTACAGCACACACACCAATGCCCACAACACACACACGTCCATGCATTCCTACACGCAGACATCTACCTAGAGACACAGCCCTGAAACCAACTTTTTATAAGTGTGCGCATACACTCCCATATCTGCATGCACTCAGAGTACAGCTACTTATCTAGGTACTCGCATAGCTCTTGTCACTATAGTACTTCAGCACCAACCAATCTAATCCTCTTTGACCTTCTGTATCTAAACACTCCGATTTCCTTTGTGGACCCACACAGCCCATAGTGAAACGACACGGCTCCCTACCACTCACACAGATGCAGGTTGCTTGCTGTACCCCACTCAGCCATATGGAAGAGATGGACCCCACTCTCTCTTAGATGTTACAAAGTGGTCTAGGATGTCAGATTATGGCAAACCCGAATGGGCAAGGCAGTTTGATCCTAGTAGCTGGGCTGCTGAAGAGGATAGCTGCCTGAAAAACCCTTGGATACCAGAATAGACTCTGGCTCACAAGCACAGGAGATTCCCAATGGTCCATTGAAGCCAGTCACGCTTTGTGATGGTGGCCAAATGGGCAGCTTTAGCACTGGAAGATTGAAGTGCTGGGAAGTATGCAGTGGAGTCCATATCCCAGACATCCAACATATCCAGCATGTCGTTTCTACAGGCTGCCCCAGCTGCCAGCACAGCCCTGCAGGGCCAACGGGACACAAACCATTGCAGTCATTTCAGAAGAGAGCGTTTTTGTTGGATGGGTCAGTCAGTTTGCCGGCATCGTTCCCTTTTAAGCTACATCCCCAAAGCCTTGGGGGCAGGCGAGTCGGGGACACACAGAACAGAAGCCAACTTCCACACATGGTCACGCAGGAGCGAGGGCAGTTAGCTGTAGAACACGGGCTTGCGATGGATGCGCACCACATTGTACGTGTTTAGTCCTGGGGCGTCAAAGCCGGGAGACAAACCCTTGCGGTCAAAAGGATAGAAATTAAAGAGCTGCCCATCCTGGGTCTCCAGTGAGACTGAGGCAGAGCCCAGCCGCAGAATGCACGGGAACTCCTTGTCAAAAACCACCTGGAAGACTCGGTCTTCCAGGTGGTGGAGCTTGATGGTCCGGTAGTTTTCAGGGATCAGCTCTTCAATATGGGGCCCAAACTGTTGCATGACCAGAACCCCAGTGGGCCCAACTTTAATCTCGTAGAAGGTCAGGTTGGAGTAAGTGTAATAGCCAACGTAAGGGGTGGGATTTGGGGGAGGGCTCAGGCTTTTCTCTGCCTCCCGGAACGCTGTCTCCATGGCAGGGATAAGGTACTCATATGTCTGAGTCACAATATCTCCCCCTTGGGGCCTAGGCCCTGCCATTAGCACTATGAAGCTTAAGCGGAGCTTGGGGACAAGGGAGAAGGTGGCTGAGTAGCCATCGAGGTCGCCATCCTTCCTGATAATATCATAGCCCAGCTGCTCATTGATCTCCCAGGGGGTGCCGGTCTTGTTGGCAAAGTATTCACTGGAGCACTTAAAAAGGGGCGTCAGCATCGTCTTCACTGTGTCCGGCTCCAAAAGGCGCCGGTGGTAGGTGCCTAGGAAGACCATTGCCAGCTTGGCAAGGTCAGCAGCTGTGGAGTACATCTGGCCAGATGGCCTGTACCAGCCCAAGTCATAAAGGGGGGCAGGCTGCCCACTGCTATAGAACCCGACGGCCATTTGGGAACGGATTGGTGGTGTGATATCAAAGCCAGTGTCCTCCATGCCCAAGCGGTCCAGGATATTCTCTGAGACCCACCGCTGGTACTCCCCTTCGGCGGCATGTTCTGCCAACACGTGGGCCATCAGAGAGAAGGCCAAATTACTGTAATGGCACCTGAAATGAGAAAGAAATGCAAATCAGTGTAATCTCCGAACATGGTTGTAACTGCCGCTGGCAGTTCAGGTGCCCGCTTATGCCAAGGCCCCAGGCCTCACTGATCTCTCACAAATGCATAGCTGGAAACTAGTCTTGCTTACGTGTGTCAGCATCAGCAAACTAGATATTAGATGTTAAGTTGATAAGAATGTGTTTAGTGTTTTATAAAATGTGCGTAGGATGCTGCATGTATTGTTCTCACTCAACTATGCCTCATGTTATAATGGAACAGCAAACATTTGCATTGTATGTACACCTCTACCCCGATATAACGCGACCCGCTATAACATGAATTCGGATATAACGCGGTAAAGCAGCGTTCCAGGGGGACGGGGCTGCACACTCTGGTGGATCAAAGCAAATTCGATATAACGCGGTTTCACCTATAACGCGGTAAGGTTTTTTGGCTCCCGAGGACAGCATTATATCGGGGTAGAGGTGTACCTCTGTAATTAAGTAATCCATCAAATGAGAAAGAAGCCTGATGTAATGCAAATGATGGTGTCTTACAAGAAGATGTTAAATCCTGTTCATTAAACACAAATGAGTCATTGTGTGACATCAACGATCAAAGACCTTGTTAACTGCATTCCCCTCTCCCCTTGTCCTATGAAGAAGGAACATGTGTGGGAACTGCTGCTGTCAGCTTGGTTTCTGTGAGAAGAAGCTATAAATATAGACACAAGGAAAAATTCTTCTTCTCTGAACTGTTTGGATTCTAACAGGGCAGAATAACTGAATGGGAAGATGGAGGTCCCTAGAGTTATGCTGGTAGTCCTTAAAGGCTTTTGGGAAACTGGCATATTACTACATCTCTGCTACCATTTGAAATTATAGACTGACTCACATGTACATGTGTTTTTAACCTGCTTTAACCTCTCAATAACTCTCATTCCTTTTTTACCTAACAAACCTTTAGTAATTTTACTATAGAATTGGCTAAAAGTCTTGTCTTTGATGTAAGATTTAAGGTACAAATTGACCTGGGGTAAGTGACTGGTCTCTTGGGACTGGAAGCAACCTGAATATTTTGTGATTTTTGATGTAAGTGACCATTTATCACATAGTCCAGCTTGCCTGGCTGGGAAGATAGACTGGAGTGTCCAAGGGGACTGTCTGTGACTCCATTGTAAGACTATTGTAGTACTTTGGGAGTTCACATTTGTTACTGGGTTGGTGAAATCTAATTCTAGAACATACCACCAGTTTGGGTTGTCTGCCCTGGTTTTGACAGTCTGCTCTGAGGTTGGCACTCATGGGCCAGAACCACTCCAGACAGCGTGACAGCAACAACCCTGACCTCCGTAGATGCCACAGCATTAGGCATTCTATAAAAGCCACAGACAGACTGTGATGTGGTCTGATCGTGTGCTAATGGGAACTAAGAAAAGATCTTTCCAAACCCTACTCTCTTGTGCCCTGAAACCACCTTAAACTTTCAGAGGGACGAAGGGTAGGCAGATTGAGCGCAGAAAGGAGGAAGAAAGAAAGAGGAGCAGAGGTTTTGCCATTCTGAATTGCTGGTAAGTCAGGAAATGTAGAATGGAAGATTCCTACAGCAACATTAACTTAGCCACAGTGATTCAAATAGTCAGCTTCCAAGGCCAGAAAGTGCCACTGTGATCTGGTCTGCTGAATAACACAAGCCAGAGAACGTCCCCCCCCAAAATTCTTACAGCAGGTCTTATATTTTTTTCTAAATCTTGATGTGTGACCTGTAGAGATCACAGTCCACATTTAGCAACAGAGACTGGAAATACTACACTCAATACATGCCAAAAGACATCACTGCAAGAACAGTTAATTCTGCATTTCCTACCTCATTGTTTTTAGTTGTTCAGCAGACAGTGCATTGAGTTTTCTGCACTTAATTTCTCTTCACTGTTTTTTTTTTTTTTAAAAGGAAGGTTTGGGCTGAAGGCCTGTAGATGCAAAAAATGCGCCATGGCTCTCAGGAGCAGGCCATAAGCTGCTTTGCAGACTTAACATGGCACAAGCATTTAAACCACCTTAAGGTGGCAAAAGCGTTTAAATTGCTTTGAGTCTGCAAGGCAGCATCACAGCAATGTTAAGTCCTTAAGGAAGCATAAGTGCGTGAGTCCTGTAAGTCCATAAGCTGTTTTAAAAGTCTTAAGCTCGAATGGCGTCTATTGACATAAAACAGAAATTCGCATTTCAGAAACAACACACATGGGCACACTTTGTCTTTCTAGAGTGTTTTCCACCAGTCATAATATTATTTAAATCAGGTTTTATTTCCACGCTTGGGCATGGCCGTAGTTCTCCATGGGCACTTCATACACACCAGGCTCAGCCATTTTTGAACTAACTGGAAATAAAAGCACGATGATCGTTTTAAACAGCAGGAAAATATTTTTTTTCCTCCCTACACTAATATCACAAAAGTGGCTGAAAATATTCTGTTCAAAGTTCCCAGAAAAATGTTACCATTGTATGGATGCAAAGACAGGAAATGTTCCTGTGAAAAGATTAACTTTTCACAATGCTATGGGCGTGTATGAACAAGGGAAAAAAATCAAAATAATTTTGACATCTGAAGTACCAAGGTGCTCAGAGACCAGCATGTGATCCCGGAGGCACACACGTACCTCAGTGACAAGTGAGACAGGTTAACAGATCTGCAGGCCATAAGTAACCATTATGCTCATGTAGTCTGACTGCCTGGCCAGGATTTCACCCAGAGTTTCCTGAACCAATCCCATAACTTCAGGTGGTGCTAGAGCAGAGCGTTTAGAAACAGGTATCCACCCTACATGTAAAGACTCCGTGTAATGGAGACTCCGCCAGGTCCCTAGGCAAGTTGTTCCAATGATTAATTACCCTCACTAAAAATATACAAAGTTTGAGTTTGAATGTGTCTACTGTGAGCTTCCAACCATTGGATCCTGTTCTGCCTTTGTCTCCTAGATTGATGAGTTCTCTATTATCAGGCACCTTAATTTTTGGCATTTTCTAACTGTTAAATGCTTGACTTTGCAAACCCAGGTAATGGTCTTGTAACAGGGTTTTTTGTTGCAATGGACATTTATAGAATTATTGACAATGTGTTGATTTTCTTGTAATTTCTTTACCTGACAACTGGATTTTTTTCTGGAATGGATCACCAAGACCTCAGCCTGTGCCTTCTCCATTGCAGATGTAAATTCTGTCCTGTCCTATTCTACCAGACACAGATCAGCCATGAGACCTGGGCTTAATGTGGCAGAATGGCCTTGCGTCCCTTCTGACGGTGTTGCCACTAGTAGCTAATGCTGACTTCCAACTGTTCCACTTTGTCTTCTCTCTCTGTATCTAACGGTACCTGAGTGAATGATGCACGTTAAAGGAGAGCGAGGATTGCAGGCACTGTACTGGAACAGGAAGGAGCTGTCTGCACCCCTTAGCAGTTAAGCATTGCTATAGTCACCAGATATTAGCCAAGAGAAGTGTAAGTCGTGCATACACCTGACCTGGTTCCTGGGTCAACTACCAGAACATCATCCTTCAGGAGAGCCAGGGCATCTTGTGTGCTTCCTCTCCACAGCAGACTGGTGGACCGCAGCCTCCTGGGCAGCCCTGTGCCATGGGAACAAGAGGGCATAAAACAGCAAGAGACAAATACTGATTTTTGTTAGGATAACATCAAGATTCACTCATTGAGTCTGGTCAATAATGATCCAAAATGGGAGAGTCACAGACAAAGGAAAACAGCAGTGATTAATTACACTCTCTACCAAAGACACAGCAAATGTGCTACTACTCATAGACCCATAGACTTGACGGCCAGAAGGGACCATCATGATCATCTAGTCTGACCTCCTGCACATCACAGGCCATAGAACCTCGCCCACCCACTCCTGTAATTGACCCATAACCTCTGGCTGAGTTACTGACGTCCTCAAATCATGATTTAAAGACTTCAAATTACAGAGAATTCACCAGTTACACTAGTTTAAACCTGCAAGTGACCCGTGCCCCAGACTGCAGAGGAAGGCAACCCCCAACCCCCAGGATCTCTGCCAGTCTGACCCAGGGACTTCAGTACAGTACAGTGTAGAGAACTATACCAGGGACAGGCGAATCATTCGGTAATAAGGTAAGAGCTGACCCACACTTTTCTGCCAGACTTGTTCTGCTTCCTTTTAGTAAAATGTCTTGAAGAATTATACAACCCTAGCTGGATCCAGGCATATGCAAGAGCCTTTTGGGAGGAAAGACTGATTGAAAGGGCTCAACAGATCCCAGCCTGAGCTTTCAAGTGAACATGACCCATTAGTTTAGTAGCTCGTGCAAATCTGACCCAGGGACAAGTGCTCCTGCAGTTTCCATTACATCCCCCGTTGTCATTTATTTATAAGTGTCGGGAACATCCATTTTGCTGACATTTTCCAAACTTGTTTCTGTCCCAAAGTGATGTTTTGTTTCAGTTTGTGCTAAATTCCTCCAGATTTTTTTTGAGTTGTAGGAGAGTGAAAACGGTTCACTTTTCCCACTGGAAATAAAATACATTTTAACCACACTTTTCAGAGCAGGGCTCCATTAAACAACCCCCCGAGGCCAAATTATCAGCAAAACATCATAGCTGCAGTGACTTCATTGAGATGATTTACACAAACTGAGGATCTGGAAGTGTAGAACCTGGAACTTGTCATGGGCAGAATCCTCAGCGGTTTAGGGCCTGAGCATGGTTTGGGGGGAACTTGTGACTGAGAGGCAATAGAAAAGTAATAGAAAAATTACTTTGTTTGCATCAAGGTGAGCACTTGCCAAGAGTCAGATTGTTAATCCAGAAGGGACCCCTGTGATCCTCATCTGACATGTATAAAAAAGGCCATAAAATGTGGGCAAAGTGTAATGAAACCCCTCCCTCTTTGTGACATCAATGCAGGAGTTCCCTATCTATCCTAACCAGGGGAGTTGGGCAGGCTGTAGGAACCAGGGTGGAGGCAGTCATGCCTAATGGTTAGAGCAGGGGTCAGCAACCTTTCAGAAGTGCTGTGCCGAGTCTTCATTTATTCACTCTGATTTAAGGTTTCGTGTGCCAGTGATACATTTTAAGGTTTTTAAAAGGTCTCTTTCTATAAGTCTATAATATATAACTAAACTATTGTTGTATGTAAAGTAAATAAGGTTTTTAAAATGTTTAAGAAGCTTCATTTAAAATTAAATTAAAATGCAGAGCCCCCTGGACTGGTGGCCAGGACCCGGGCAGTGTGAGTGCCACTGAAAATCAGCTCGCATGCCGCCTTTGGCACACGTGCCATAGGTTGCCTACCCCTGGGTTAGAGTCAGGAGCCCAGCCAAAGGTCAGAGGCGGAGACAGAGTCGGGGTAGGCTTTAGAAGCAGGGACATGGAGTGAGGCAGGAAAGCAGGAACCGGGAACAGACAGGGGCCTGGGATAAGGAGACCAGGAACAAGCAGGAAGGCAAGGCTCAGGCAAGGAGGCAGAGACCATACTCACAGCCAGTCAAGGATCCCTCTAGTTGATCATACAACTTTCTGTGCCTTTTTCTGGTTTAAGTAGAGCTTCCCAGCCAATCGGTGGGACTGGATGTCTCACCCAACCAGGAGCTTTGTGGGTGGGGCCTTTTGCAAGCTAGAGCATCACTGGCCCCCTTTTCCCCTCACTCAAGTGAGCTGCTGGGCCTGAGGCCTGCACGGGGCTCTGTAGGTCTGGGTTGAGGCCCATGGTTTCTCATGCAAGCCAGGGAGCTGCTGCTACAATAGCTGACTTGCATAGTTAAATATTTTCTGTTCCTGTGCAACTTAATGACCTGATCCTACAACATACTGGGAACCTTCTGAGAGACACTGAATCCCCTCATCTCTCATTTGCTTTAGTGGGAGTAAGGCACTCAGCTGACCGGGCCGTTAAAAGTCTGGTCGGGGGCGCAGGCAGGCTCCCTGCCCAGCTCCACACGCCTCCCGGGAAGCTGCCGGCACCTCCCTCTGGCTCCTAGGTGGAGGGATGGTCACTGGGGCTCTGTGCGCTGCCTCCTCCCCCAGCACCAGCTCAGCTGCTCCCATTGGTCAGGAACCGCAGCCAGTGGGAGCTGAGGTGGTGGTGCCTGCAGGTGCAGGCAGCACAGAGAGCCACATGGTCACGCCTCCACTGAGGAGCCGTAAGGAGATGCCGGCAGCTTCCTGGGAGCCTCCTGAGGTAAGTACTGCCTGGAGCCTGCACCCCCTCCTGAATCCCAACCCCCTGCCCCAGCCTGGAGCCCCCTCCTGCACCCCAAACCCTGACCCCACCCCAGAGCCTGCACCCCCAGCTGGAGTCCTCACCCGCATGCACCCCAACCCGCTGCCCCAGCCTGAATCACTCTCCTGCACCCTGAACCCCTCATATCTGGCCCCACTCCAGAGCCTGCACCCCCAGCCCAGAGCCTGTACCCCCTCCCACACCCCAACTCCCTGCCCCAGCCTGGAGCCCTCTCCTGCACCCCAAACTGCTCATCTCTGGCCCCACCCCAGAGCCTGCACCCCCAGCTGGAGCCTGCACCCCTGCTCCAGCCTAGAGCCCTCTCCTATGCCCCAAACCCCTCATCTCCACCACCACTCCTGCCCCCCCTCGCACCCCAACCCCCTACCCCAGCCCGGTGAAAATGAGCGAGTGAGCGGGGGTGGGGGAGAGCAAGCAACTGAGGGAGGGGGAGGGAGGTGAGTGGGGGCATGGTCTCAGAAAAGGGGTGGGGCAGGGGGCGGGGCAAGAGTGTTTGGTTTTCTTCAACTAGAAAATTGGCAACCCTAGCACCAAACAGGCAACGCTCAATCCCTTGTAGAGTCAGGGGCTGATACAGTAGAGCCTCCCTAATTAGCACCACTGACTGGGAGGTTCATTGCAAGGTACTGAAATCTGCAAATGAGGAAGTGAACAAGCATAACCGGAAAAAGCAAGGTCATTGCTTTATGCAACACACTTTGTTAATTGAGCCAACAAGTGTAGTCAGTTACTTATAACAACATTTCATATTATAATAAATACATAAGTACATTTCAATATAACAAAATCTTAGCAACCTAGCGCTTCGCTCCGGCACTCTCTCTGCTCAGAGGGGTGAGGGGATTTTACAGCGTGCAGATCAGAGAAGTGCAGGGTAGTGAGGCTGTATTGTAGATTACTGTTTATGCTGTAAAAAGCCACCGCTAAGATATACATCATGTGCGAGACTGCAGCAGTAACGTTGCTATTAAAATCTTAAACCCCCGAAGTCAGGAAATGCAAAAGTTAACTGTGCAACTAGAACATTGCATTTGATATTGGATTCACTTTTAAAAATCTTCCTTCCCTAATTACTAGCCTGGGACGGCGTATGCGGCTAACCACCCCTTGCTGACAATAAAACCATGCATAACATGTGTTGGGTTTACTCTGTAAGGTGCTTTTCATCCCTCAGTTTTAAAGCACCTTACAAGGTGTGCGAGCATCATTATCCCCATTTTACAGGAAGTGCAAGGAAGGCAAAGGCAAATCCCTGCCTGCTGATGCCAAGATTACCTGCTTCTGGGTTAATAATGGAATCTGCACGCTTCTAAAGGAGTGTCAAAGCAGGGCACTTGATGCCAGCTAACAGCAGGCATTAATAGCCGTACCTTTTGAGGGATTTCCAGATTACATCAGGCCCTGCCATCTACAGCTACTTTAGTATCGAAGTTACTCATTTATAAGAGAAACAGCAGATTAAGAGCCGTCCCCTGACAGCAAACACCAGGCTATTAATAGCTCAGGAATCCCAGATCAGGAGGCTGCACGGCTAACGGTTCGATTATAGAAGCTCTATCCCTTCAAAACAAACAACGCTTAGCAATTCTCTGCCTCCCAGCTCCGCCTCTCAGACAGTGACCGCACCCTGGGCTGGGGCGAAACTGTGGTGAGTAGACGCTGCCTCACATTTCATCCCCGATTTCAATGCAGGAGCCAGGGCCGGCTCCAGGCACCAGCTAAAGAAGCAGGCATTTGGGGCGGCCAATACCAAGGGGCGGCACTCCGGCCGCTATTGGAGCGGCACGTCCGGGTCTTCAGCGGCGGGTCCCTCAGTCCCTCTCTGAGCGAAGGACCTGCCGCCGAATTGGCACAATCGCGCTCTGCGGCTTTTTTTTTTTTTTTTTGCCACTTGGGGCAGCGGAAAACCTGGAGCCGGCCCTGGCAGGAGCCTGAATTACAAAGAAAAATGATTCTGACAGGAACCAGCCAGGAATCCAGCAGCTCCTACTGGCTTAGCCAGGGGAAGACCTACTCATCATAGCTTCTACCAGCTGAGTCAGTGGGAGGCATATCCCAGACAATAGACCAACTCAGTGCACCTCCCAGGAGCTGGGCTGGAGAGAGGCTCCCTTTTGGCTCGCCTGTTGGAGCGGCTGGAGGATCCTGGTTCACACCAGGAGGGGCTGTTTGCACTGCCTGACAAACACACAGACAGGTTTTTGCATTGCTGTGACCGTTCTCACTGGGGGACAGGGAGTTTTGTTGTTTTAACTGGTATGTTGATGCACGGAGTCAAGCAGGAGAATGTAGTGAGGATTGAAGAACTGGGAGTGGGGTTCTCTCACCTGAGAGCTGGCTAGCCATCCTGCGCAGTGTCACAGGTGATGGCTTGAGGGGCAGCGACCCCTTCTCCAGGAAGATCAGTCCATCCGCTGTGTATCTTTGTTCAGATTCCTTGAGTCGCCCCAGAGGATTTTTAATAATAAAGTTCTGGGCATAGCGTTCCAAAGGGTCATCCAGAGAGGTCACCTTCCCTTCCTCCCACAGTTTGTAGAGCATGATAGTGGGGAAGATCTTGGAGATGCTGGCAATCCTGTCGTGGGACAAACGGTTACATGGCTTCACCACCAGCTGCTAGTCCAGCATTAACTAGTCCATAGGCCAAGTAAAATTCCCTCTAATTTTTTACATCCGTGTGCAGAATGAATTTTGTTATGTGCACCAATATGGAGGTGATGTGTGGCAGGGATGTGGCCAAGGGGTTCAGAGTGTGGGAGGGGGCTGAGGACTGGGGCAGAGGGTTGGGGTGCAGGGGATGAGGATTCCAGCTGGGGGGTGAAAGCTCTGGGGTGGGCTGGGGATAAAGTACTTGGGGTGCAGGCTGCCCTGAGGCTGCGGTGGGAAAAGAGGACTCCCCCAGCCCTCTCTCATTGCAGCAGCCCAAGGCCAAGGGAGAGGACCAGACTTCAAAGAGAAACTGGTGAGCTTCAGTTCATCTGCAAATTTGACACTATCAGCTCAGGATTAAACAAAGACTGTGAATGGCTAGCCAACTACAGAAGCAGTTTCTCCTCCCTTGGTGTTCACACCTCAACTGCTAGAAGAGGGCCTCATCCTTCCTGATTGAACTAACCTCATTATCTCTAGCCTGACTCACTTGCATATTTATACCTGCCTCTGGAAATTTCCACTACATGCATCCGACAAAGTGGGTATTCACTCACGAAAGCTCATGCTCCAATACGTCTGTTAGTCTGTAAGGTGCCACAGGATTCTTTGCTGCTTTTGCAATTTTTAGGTTTCAGAGTGGTAGCCGTGTTAGTCTGTATCAGCAAAAACAATGAGGAGTCCCCGGTGACAACTCTGTCCACATATCTATTCAAGGGACACCATCATAGGACCTAACCACATCAGCCACGCCATCAGGGGCTCGTTCACCTGCACATCTACTAATGTGATATATGCCATCATGTGTCAGCAATGCCCCTCTGCCATGTACATTGGCCAAACCGGACAGTCTCTACTCAAAAGTATAAATGGACACAAATCTGACATTGGGAATCAAAACATTCAAAAACCAGTAGGAGAACACTTCAATCTCTCTGGTCACTCAATAACAGACCTCAAAGTGGCAATTCTTCAACAAAAAAACTTCAAAAACAGACTCCAACGTGAAGCTGCAGAACTGGAATTAATTTGCAAACTGGATACCATCAGATTAAGCCTGAATAAAGACTGGGAGTGGTTGGGTCATTACAAAACCTAAACTTAATTTCCCCCATACTAATTTCTCCTTACTGTTACTCCCACCTTCTTGTCAACTGTCTGTAATGGGCCACTCTCTTACCACTTCAAAAGAGATTTTTCCTCCCTTGGTATCCTGCTGTTTTATCTCGTTAGACTGACCTCACCCTTGGTAAAGCAACCCCAATTCTTTTAAATTTTTATAACTGCTCCTGTATTTTTCACTTCATGCATCTGATGAAGTGGGTTCTAGCCCACAAAAGCTTATACCCAAATAAATTTGTTAGTCTGTAAGGTGTCACAAGGACTCCTCGTTGTTTTTGCAATTTTTAGGAGACTAATACTGGGGCCAAATTTGGGGGAATGTTAATGGCAACAGCAGGGAGATCTCCTTAAGGTTAAGTCCCTGCTTCAAAGCATGAAGGCACGAGGGCTTTTCAACTAAACAATTGTAAGAATTTTCTAATATGACAAAACAACATATTTCCCTTAATCTTCACATCTTAACACTGCTTTTCATAATTATGCCCAAGTCTTCTTCTTGAGTTGGGAATAGTTAATTTAGAGCCTCTAGGTGTATGAGTAATTCAGATTTTCCCTTAAATATGCATGACTTTGTATTTTCAGCATTGAATTTTATCTGTCATATTGCCTATTTACCTAGCTTGATTCTCGATTAGTTCCCTGTGAAACTCCTCACAGTCTTCTCTAGGCTAGTTTAACCTGAATAATCAGGAAATTTTGCCACCTCACTACTCACTTTGTTCCAGACCACTAATAAATAAATGAAACACCACTGGTCCTAGAATAGAACCTTCCTGTACCTCACGTTTAATCTTTTCCCATGCTAACCATTTCTTCTCTTTGTTTGCTGTCTCTTTGCCAGATCAAGAACACCCCTTAAATACAGGGCAGGTTATCACTAAAGCCAAAGTAGTGCTGGTTAAGTAATCCTTTCCATACCTGTGCATGAACTTTATACAATTATGCCCTTATATTGTATGTGTGCATTTTACAAAATCCTGAAGAAAGCATATGCCACTCCTACCCATGCACACATTCCAGCTCCATTGCTGCCCTCCCCAAAATGTGTTGTTTGCCATTTGAAGGGATCAAAGGCCTTGAAGTGACATGCATTGATCTAAAGCTACTAAACTGATCGGTTTAAAGATAGTTCTACTAGTAAAAGTGACTGTCTAAAATGGCATTGTGAGTCTCCTATTGATTACATCTCAGCAACTCAGGATCAAGTACGCTCAGTTTACATGTAAAAGGATGTATTTTCCAACTTCTAGTGCTGCAAATGACCCCTGTGAGTCAAGTTGTGGTCTTCCCTTATCATGCATCATCCTCAGGGATATTGGTTCTGCAGACAAAACTCTGCCCTCGGTGACCCTTGTTCTCCCCATCCCTTTGCCTTCAATGGGTTTGCACAGCTGGTAGGACCTGAGCCCTTGAGCTTTGTTGTGGGGCTAAAAAAAGAGTACAGAGAGGTAAAAACATATTTGTCACTGCAGTGGGTATATTATTACCTGATACTTATAGGACCTAGAGGTGCAATGTTTATTCTTGTTGGTGAGCACCTGATTGTGCACGGAACCCCATTGAAGTCAACAGAGTTACCTGGAATTGCGTGTGCTCACCAGGGTCAATGGGGCAGAGCCGCTGAATAAGAAGTTGTTATTTTCACATTCTGAGTAAAAATGCACTTTAAACTGCAAAGAACAGGGAGGGGTAAGGGTAGCTGGGTTCATGGTAAGACTGAGCAGGCAAGGACGGACAGGGTTCAAGCTGACTTCAGTTTAGATCACCCCATTTTAAGACGCGATTAATCGACATGTGAATAACTTCACTGAACTGACAGAACCAGCCACATTTTGAGAAAGTCGGTTTAGTCATTTTGACGCCATCAGTGTTTTAAGTCAGCAATTTCTGGGACCATCCTAACTCCGTTTAGCTCAATCCAAAGCTGGAGGGCTTCAGAGTCTCCGGGTGCTCGGAATTGCTGCAGCTTTGAATGGCTCAAAAAACAAAGGCAAAAGTTTCAACAAACTGATTTTAAATGTTCATAACTTTAAAATTACTAGGGATTTTCATCAGACTTAGCTTGACCTTTATGTTTGAATAAGATCTACCAAAAAATCAAGTTTGAGGAAAATCAGTTGAATAGATTTAAAGTTATAAATATTTAAATTTAGCAAAGACGATATGAAACCCTGCTTCATGCGCATGTCTAGGACAGCTCTTTTGAAGGGCCTGATCTAGGACCTATTCTGCTCACATTTAAGAGAACTTCTAACCTTTCATTGACTTCACTGGGGGAAGGAGTATGTCCCAGGGCTGCCCGGGGGGTTGGGGGGTGGAGCAATTTGCCCCAGGCCCCGGGCCCCGCAGGGGCCCCCACGAGAATATAGTATTCTATAGTATTGCAACTTTTTTTTTAATTGAAGGGGCCCCGGAAATTGCTTTGCCCCCGGCCCCCTGAATCCTCTGGGCAGCACTGGTATGTCCATACTGGCTTCATCTACTGGGCATGCTCAGGATACATTTCCCAAATACAGGTCTCATTACTTTGCTAAATGAACCTCATTTTTTTCCCAAGTCAGCAAAAGCATTAACCCTCAGTATGGATTATGCACAGGCCAAATTTCAAGCATTAGATAGCTTGCTCTAGTGCTGTACAGAAAATGGTGATTAGGTTTTTCTGCAGTGGAAAAATATTTTTCACTCTAATGGAACTCAGAAACCATTGATGTTGCCCAAACTTTAAAAAAAAAAAAAAAAAAAGATAAAATCCACCTGCATGCAGAAACCGAGCCTTGAAAGTTTGATCCCAAACAGTAAATGCTTCAGTAAACTGAGAGCGTGTTTAAGATGGGAAGATAATAGAAGCTGTTATCTAGCCTGAACTATAGAGTCTGCAGCACTGGGGGTGGGGTGGTAAAATGGGGCCCAGCTGAGGGCACGCCTCCCCCCCCAAAACCCACTAGACCCAGAGCTGTGCAGGGGAGACCCCCCCACAATCTAGGGGCACTAGGAACTAGGTGGTGCCTCCCCTTCACATGGACTTACTGCAGATAGGAGCCTTTTGGAGAACTTTCTACCCTGCCCTGTGTTGATTAGCTGTTTGCTCCAACCTTCCCCCACAATCTCTTCATCTTAGGCTATGTCTACACTTCACTTTCATCGTTAAAACTTTTGTCGCTCAGGGGTGGGGAAAAACCATCCCCCAAATGACAAAAGTTTTAACAATGAGAAACACTGGTTTGGACAGTGCTTCGTCAGCGGCAGACGCTCTCCCATCAACGAAGCTACCGCCCCTCATTGCTGGGGATGGTTTTATTTTGTCGTCAGGGGAGCTCTCTCCTGGTGAGAGAGAGCGGCTACACTGCGCGCCTTGCAACAGCACTGCTGTAGCGGCAATGCCGCGCCGTTGTAAGGTGCACAGTGTAGACACAGCCGTAGCTTCATTCCACGCCTGCTCCTCTTATCCTCAACTCCCCTGCCTTGCCCTCCTCATCCTCTTCCTCTGCCTTTTCTTTCATTTAACTGATCCCTTCCAAACTAAATCCACCCACCCAATCAATAAACAAATTGTGAAATTAACACGGGGTCGGCAACCTTTGGCACGCGGCTTGCCAGGGTAAGCACCATGGCGGGCTGGGCTGTTTACCTGCCGCGTCCACAGGTTCAGCCGATCGCGGCTCCCACTGGCCGCGGTTCGCCGCTCCAGGCCAATGGGGGCGGCAGGAAGGGCGGCCAGCACATCCCTTGGCCCGTGCCGCTTTCCGCTGCCCCCATTGGCCTGGAGCAGCGAACCGCGGCCAGTGGGAGCCGCGATCGGCTGAACCTGCAGACACGGCAGGTAAACAAACCAGCCCGGCCCACCAGGGTGCTTACCCTGGCAAGCCGCGTGCCAAAGGTTGCCGACCACTGAATTAACGTGACATTTTCTGCCATCCCACTGTTCATTCTGTTTGTGTGTTCTACCCAGGGCCGGCTCCCGGCACCAGCCAACCAAGCACGTGCTTGGGGCGGCACCGGTAAGGGGCGGCCAATCTTGGGGTGGCGGGGAGCAGCCGGAGGGGGTCTGGCGGCACAGCGCTCGGCGGGGGGATTTTTGGCAGCACCGCGCTGCGCAGGGGGCGCTCGGGGATGTTCGGCAGCACAGCGCTCCACGGGGGTTTCAGCAGCGCGGCGCTTGGCGGGGGCTGTTCGGCAGTGCGGTGGGGGCTGTTTGGTGGCGCACTGCGTGGGGGGGTTCAGCAACACATTGTTTGGCGGGAGCTGTTCAGCAGTGTGGCGCTCGGCGGGGGGGGGAGGGGAAGTGTGTTCAGCAGCGCGGCACTCGGCGAGAGGGAGGCTTTTGCCGGGGCGGGGCGGCACTGGGGGGGCGGTGTTAGGGGCAGCGCTTTTTTTTGCTGCTTGGGGAAAAAGTTAGAGCCGGCCCTGGTTCTACCCCCTCCCGCACCCTGTGTCTGGTCTATTTAGATTGACAGCTCTTTGGGGCATGGATTGTCTACTACTCGGTTTGGACAGTGCTGGCACAAGGAGCCCCATTCTTGGTTGGCCCAGAGGCAGGCCTATAATAAACATTAGTAATGATATTAATCTCCTGCAAAGCCAATGTAATACTTCCAAACAGAGACTCACTGCAACTATATGGAACAGACTTCTGCTGGACACTAAAAAACATGGACTTAACAGAGACATGGGTTTTATGGCTCATTACAACAATTTGCAACACATCCTACTGCTGCCAGCCCTTCATTTCAAATGGTCTCCTAACAGCATGTGTGAAACCCTTCTGCTTAACAATCTGTCCCACCCTGTATTTAGCTCAGACACTGATTACTGCTCCCAGACCTGAGGAAGAGCTCTGTGACTCTCCAAAGGTTGTCCCTTCCACCAATAGAGGTTGGTCCAATAAAAGGTATTTCCTCACCTACCTTGTCTCTCTCGTGTCCTATAACAACACTGCAAACAAGACCGTTTCATTGTAACTGCACCCGGTGCACATTAAAGGGAGGATCTGTGATGGTTGTTCCATTCTTATTGCCCCACATTTGGAAGAAGTAGAGTTTTTTTAAGATTTCAAAACGTATTTATGTAATTGAATTGATATGAAGTGTATACATCCCTCCCACTTGCCATTTATCAGGGCATGGTGACAGTAATTTTCCACTAACCCAATAGCTAAACCATACCCAATTCCTGCTGTATAAACCGGCAAACCGCACCTGTAAATGGTGTACTCATTGGGCATTGCTGAGAGGGGATCAGAGCCATTTTTCTTCCCAAAGTTGCCTGTCCAGAGCACAGTGTCATTGTAGATAACAATGGCAGACATGGCAGGGAGGCCTGGGCTATGGATTTTATGGCGCAGAAGCATGTCCACCTAGGAGAAGATTAGAAAGCGGTGAGGAGTTTGAAGGTGAGCAGAGAGTAAAACAAAGAAATGAATCAATACAATAATGCACTCACAGGGAACAGGGATAATTACCTTTATCTACAAACAGTTCTGCACTAAGACAAGTCCAAATATTTAAAACAAAGCATTTTTCATTAATGATCGGTCTCTGAAAATTGAATTTTTCACAAAATCTTCGCTTTTGAATGTCCCAGCATTTCTTTAATGTTTTTGAATGAATTCAAATGAGCAGGGTCTGATGCTATTCATCCGAGGGCCCTGAAGGAATTAGCTGAAGAAATCTCGGAACCACTGGCAATAATATTTACAAACTCATGGATGACAGGAGAGGTCCCAGAAGACTGGACAAGGGCAAACGTAGTGCCCATCTTTCAAAATGGGAAAAAGGGAGGAGCCCAGGAACTACAGACCAGTCAGCCTGACCTCAATACCTGGGAAGCTACTAGAGCAACGTATAAAACATTCAGTTTGCGAACACCTGGCAGATGAAGGCATAATCACTAGCAGCCAGCATGGATTTGCCAAGAACAAATCATGCCAAATCAGCTTGATTTCCTTCATTGGCAGGGTAGCTGATTTGGTGGATGTGGGAAATGCGGTGGACATAATATACTTGTACTTCAGCAACGCTTTTGACTCAGTCCCACATGGCATTCTAATAAGTAAGCTGGAGAAACGTGGGCTCGGAAGAACTACCATTAAGTGGATACATAATTGGTTAAGCAACTGCAAACAAAGAATAACTATTAATGGAATGATGTCAGATTGGAGGGAGGTCTCAAGTGGGGTTCCACAGGGATCTGTTCTGGGTCCGGTGTTGCTTAACGTCTTTGTTAATAACCTGGATGTAGGACTAGAGAGCACACTGATCAGGTTTGCAGATGAGACAAAGCTGTGGGGGTTGCCAACACTTTGGAGGATAGAGCTAAAATTCAGAGGGATCTGGATAAACTGGAGAACTGGGCTATAGACAACAAAATGGAATTCAACAAAGACAAATGTAAGGTGCTACACTTAGGGAAGAAAAACTAAATGCACAAATACACAATGGGGGATAACTGGCTTGGCAGCAGCCTTGCTGAGAAGGATCTGGGAGTTGTGGAGGATCAAAACCTCAACATGAGCCAGCAATGCGCTGCTGTTGCAAAAAGCAAATGCAATTTTAAGTTGCATTAACAGAGGCATCGCATGCAAGTCATGGGAGGTGATAGTGTTGCTCTACTCGGCGCTGGTTAGGCCTCAGATGGAGTACCGTGTGCAATTTTGGTCACCAATGTATAGAAAGGATGTAGAGAAACTGGAAAAGATCCAGAGGCGAGCGACAAAGATGATCAAAGGGAAGGAATGCAAACCGTAGGAACCGGCTATGTTTAGTTTGGAAAAGAGGAGATTATGGGGGATATGATAGCGGTCTATAAAAACTTAAAAGGCTGCTATAAAAAGAGGCAATGGATTCAAAATGCAGCATAGCAGATTTAAATTAAAATCTCAGGAAAAACCATAGGCACCGACTCCATGGGTGATTTGGAGTTCAAGCCCCCAAAGAAAAAAAATAAGGGGTGCTCAGCACCCCCAAGGGTCGCCGATCAGCTCTTTGGCCACTGGTGGGAGGCTCTCACAGGAGGGCGGAGATCCTTGGGGGCAGGGCAGAGCCTCAAGGCAGGGCAGGAGTGAAGCACCCACTGGGAAAAATAAAACTCAGTTCCTGTGGGAAAAACTTCCTAACTGTCAGAACAATAGGACAATGGAACAGACTGCCTCGGGAGTCAGGTGGTCATGGAAGCTCCTTCACTGGAGACTTTCAAAAGGATAGTCACCTGTCTTGGACGGTTGAGATATAATAAATCTGTAACTTGGTAGGGGGTTAGACAAGATAGCCCTTGCGGTATCTTCTATCCCTAAGGTTCTATGAAATGCGAGTTCTCACACTAATATCGTAGGGTGGAAGATGCATAAAGCCAAGGTCCTGACCATCTGTGGCTATTAGAAGATTCCACGGGACTTTTACAACATCAAGCAGATCAGTCCCTGTGTCTTGCCCAAGTTCCAATCTGGAATCTCTTTTTTACTTGCAGTATCAATTAGATTGACCGGATTTTCTCTGCTCTACTGTGCACATGGCTGAGAGGTGTTAGAAGCTACTGCACTCCCCAGGGAGGTGATTCTCAGTGATGGACTCTTACATACAATAGCTTTGTAAAGGACATGGAATCATTATGGATAAAAGCCTCCATCACACAGGACAGCGCTCACCCCCAAACCCTTCCCTTTGTTCAGCCCACACCCCTCTCCCATGCTCAGCCAAACCCTTCCCCGTGCGCTCACTCAACCCCCTCCCCCATATTCATTACGAGAGCTGATGAAAAACCCAAGGAAATGCCTGACTCTTGGCAGCCGTGCAACTTCAGTGGGGAGATCAGCTTCCCTGGAGACCTGAGTTTTACCCCATGATAGCCCCATATGGTCTTGATTGGCACATCAGCATCCCAAGGGAGCAGAGTGTGGAAGTCCATTGGCCAAGTACAACCCTACATTTAGTTTCCACAAGGAATGCTGAGAGGTACCCATGTAGCCATGTCCAACCCAATAAAGAGCTCAAGGGAATATAAGAATTGCCACATGCCGTCAGACCAGTAGCCCGTCCAGTTCAATATCTTCTCTCTGATTTTGGCCAATACCAGATTCTACAGAGGAAGGGGCACGAATTCCTGTAATGGGCCGGGCCACTGTCTGGAGTGGCTCATGACCAAGAGTGCCAACCTCAGAACAGACTGTCAAAAAGCAGGGCGCACACCCCAAACTGGTGGTATGTTCTAGAATTAGATTTCACCACCCCAGTAACGAATGTGAGCTTCCAAAGTACTACAATAGTCCTATAATGGAGTCACAGAGAGTCCCCTTGGACACTCCAGTCTATCTTCCCAGCCAGGCAAGCTGGACTATGTGATAAAGGGTCACTTACACCAAAAATCACAAAATATTCAGGTTGCTTCCAGTCCCAAGAGACCAGTCACTTATCCCAGGTCAATTTGTACCTTACATCAAAGAGAACACTTTTAGCCAATCCTG